>NW_010240309.1:0-9956 GCF_000690775.1 Eurypyga helias | reverse complement strand
TAAAAGAGTCTTAGCTTTCTATTTGGGGACACAATTAAGGCTTCCAGGAAAATTTGTCACAGCCTTACTTATAGTTCCTATCATCAGCAAGCCAATCGTGACAGCAATTTATTATCTGCTTGATACGCTGTACCTGTATTGGTTTGCACATTATTTATTAGGAAAAATGAGGCATGTTTGTGAACAGACAGGATAAGAAACTATTTACAGAAGGCATGTTTTCAGAATAAACATAATCTTGAAATCTGAAAAACAATAGCCAAGTATCTCATTACAGAAAACAAAGTAAAAAAATAATAATTTGTTAAAGATTAAAGACTACTGATATGCTGAAAAGCTTAGATATATGAACTGCTGACCATGTCCACTAGAGGTTGGCCTAGATCTGGAGATCTGTGAGGATGAAAAAATAACTATCCTGTTAAAGGGAACATTTCCTTGGTTCATATATTTAAATGCACTTTTAACAAATGTCCATCTCCTTTTCAGAAACATTACCATTGGAGTTGTCATAAGCAGATGGCTATAAAATTGCGATGAAATCAGACACCAGTAGAGCATTCTGAATTTATTTGGGATTCATATGGTCTTTAGTATGTGCAAATCATTAAAGTGCCAATCTATGCCTGAGGAGTATAAGGCTTGCTTCAATATTTTATAGGAGGGATTTTGATCTATGATTTATCAGTCAACAGACAGCACTAAGGGCAGATTTTTTTTTTATTTGGAATCAATTATCCTCTTGGTAGATAGTGTTATTTTTATTTCTATTTCCATTTCTGCCATTGAAAAAAAGTTTGGTATATGCCTGTCAAGTTGAGTGACCAGCCATATAAGTAATATAAAATGCAGGTTTTCTTCTGAACTGAATAAAATATTTGCACGGCATGAACAGTTGGACATAGCAATATTTTTTCTTTGCAGCTACTGTTCAACCCTGTTAAATATCTGACACTCACAGTTTTCCTCTCCTGTGCCATTTAATGTTACTTTTTTATTTTATTTTATTCTTCTTTCTGATACATTTAGAATACTTTAGGCAAGAATTTGACATGCCCAACAATTTTCCCATTCTTGGCATTTGCATCTCGAAATGTTCATTGCAGCCAGTATATACTTCACCTTTTGCAGCTATGTCTAACTGCAAAGCATTAAGAGAGGTGAACAGTGCTACTATTGTTCTTTACCTGAGAAAGCAAATAATCTGAAAGGCCAATATCTGAGTTTCACATTTTATAATAAACCTCACTATCATGTATTTCCATACTATTCAACAAAAAAAATGCTAACAAGCATAAAATGTTGATGCTTCTTAGCTGAGCACCAGTTGCTCTGAGACAGCATTGTATGACTCAGATTTTACAAGGAGCTGTGTCTCCTGGAGAAGCATTTTGCATAGCAGTGTGGAATAAAAATTCTAACCTACCGACAGCATTGTGTTAGACCTGTTTCTTATTTGGGTATTCAATGGATTTTACATATGTAGATGTTGAAGGCTTTCTGGGGGTTCTCTGGTATTGAATTGGAGCACCTAAATGTCCTGTACTCTGACAAAAAGCGACATCTTGATGATGTTTTCCCAGGAGCTGTTTTGCAAAAGTCTTTTTAGGAGAAAAAATACCATCCTGTCAGGCTCAAATTTCCTACAGAAAGTAAAATAATCAAAGGACAAACAAGTTGTTCATCCCATGAGAAAACACATAAGAACTAGCATCATGCTCACAGTGTGGTTACCACCTCTTCTCAACTTCTGATAGCACTCCAATCTTCCATGTAGTTCTCCTCAGCAAAGACTGGAAGAGGCTATGACCTTCTAGAGACTACTGTCTCTAAAATCCAGCAGCCAGTTGTAAACACAAAATAAAAGGGTTAAAACTGTAAAAAAAATTGCTGCACCCTGAGATACATGATGTGAGACTCCGCAGTGATACTGAGTTATTTCCGTTCAAACCAACACAGGAACGGAGATATTCCTTGTCTATATACAAAACATCAGGCCTCCTAAAATAATTCCCTTTTTTTGGAGTATACAGGCAATACAAGGATCATAAAATGCATTTGTATGCCTCAAAAAATACCCTCTGAACCAAGGGCAAAACAGACTTGGACTTTAATTTGTTACCAATCAAATCAGAATAGGATAATGAGAGACAAAACCAAACCTTAAAAGCTTCCCCCCACCCTTCACTTTTTCCTGGACTCAGCTTCGCTCCTGATTTTTCTACCTCTTCCCCCTTAGTGATGCAGTGAGTGGGGTAGGGGGGTTCCAATCAGTTCACTGCACAACATCTCTGCTGGTCCTTCCTCCTCAGAGGGAGGACTCCTCACACTCTGCCCCTTCTCCAGTGTGGGGTCCATTCCATGGGGTGCAGTCCTTCAGGAGCAGCCTGCTCCAGCTCAGTATTCCCACAGTGTCACCGACTCTGTTGAGCATCCCCCTCCTCCAGCACTGGGTCTTCCGCAGGCTGCAGGGGGTCTCTGCTCCCCCAAGACCCTCCCTGGCTGCAGGGCACAGCTGGCCTCACCATGGGCTGCACCACGGGCTGCTGGGGAATCTCTGCTCCAGCACCTGGCGAACCTCCTGCCCCACCTTCTCCACTGACCCTGGGGTCTGCAGAGCTGTTGCTCTCACGTATTCCACACCCCTCTCCACTGCTGGTTGGTGGTCTGGTGTTGTGGGTTTTTGGTTTTTTTTTTTCTTTTTTTCCCCCACAGGTTTGTGGGATTCTTTTCCCCTTCTTAAATTCATTATCCCAGAGGAACTTACACCATTGTTGATGAGCTCGGCCTTCTCCAGCAGTGGGTCCGTGTTGGGGCTGGCTAGCCTTGGCTCTGTTGGACATAGGGGAAGCTTCCAGCAGCTTCTCAGAGATGCCAGTCTGTAGCCTCATTACCAAAAAGTTGGTAAGTTGTTGAGTGTTAAAGTTCTTCTGAAGAAGTTTGTTAAAAATACAGATTTCCAGGGTAGCTAGAGTTCTGGTAAATACAGGTTTTTCATATGGATTTCGCACACATTTTGTGTGTGCATTATTATGTGAACATCTGTTATGACCTGGATTTCACCATAGGAAAACCTGGCTTTATACATCAGTTATGAGGACCAGTTTCTGTTTTATGGGAACTAAAAGCTTAACACATTGCAAAAGATTATGAAGAAAGGCGGGAGGCATAAAAGAAAAGGTCTAGCTATAGCAGTAAGAGTCCAAGAGATGACTTTGAACATACTCTGATATGAATTTGTGTAATGTTCATGCTGACTTTTGCAAAATCTGAAATGCAATGTTACGGGGTTGCTGCTGAGTATGTCCTGATTTGTATTTTTATGGCATTCACCACAGCTTTCAGCATGCAACTGTGTACATTTCTGAAATGCTGGTGCTGGCATTGTGCTTTCAAACATATTTTATACACATCAGTGGTATGTATTTATAGAAAAATAAAGCAGGTTTTCTGGGTGCTACGGTATATTTCTGCTGCCACTGCTAGCTTTGCACTTTTAATGCTGTTCCCTTGGCTCACATAAAGTTAGCTTTCATTTAGTTCCCAATCCATTTTTGTTAATTACAAACACCTTTCATCAGAAAGTATTTGAATTTAAAGTGAGAGGAAACTTAATGATACTTTTGCAAACGGCGTTCTGTGGAACACATTCCCAAAGTTTTCATGAACCCCAGATGTATATTTACATGTATGCAATTTATCTGCTGGATGCATTATAGATGTTAGGAAATTATACTTCATCTTTAGAAATAAAGTTATATACTTCTACTGACTTTTTACAAGATCTTGATGAACAACATTCAAAACTGAATATTTAGAACTAAGTCTGAAGCTGCATTGGAAAGGGATAATTCATGTGTCCCTAGAGGAAGGTACAAATAAACTCACATCCTACAAATACATCCTTATATGACTTTCATTTTGCCAGCAACATGTCTTGTCATAGCAAATAAAGTTATATACTTCTACTGACTTTTTACAAGATCTTGATGAACAACATTCAAAACTGAATATTTAGAACTAAGTCTGAAGCTGCATTGGAAAGGGATAATTCATGTGTCCCTAGAGGAAGGTACAAATAAACTCACATCCTACAAATACATCCTTATATGACTTTCATTTTGCCAGCAACATGTCTTGTCATAGCTAGTAATTTAGGGAAAAAACCCCAAGCCCACTTTAAAAGGGAATTATAAAGAAAATTAACCTCACTTTCTTACCCCAAATTCGTATTTGCAATGAATCCCTCCCTGTGGGCTGAAGGTACACTGCAAAGATTTCTAGCACTGCTCTCCAGAGCCTGAGGGGGATTCTAGCACAGCACCTGCTCCTCTCTTTGATTAGGTATCACCATCAGTCCCCATGCCTTTAGGCTGCATCTCTCTGATTGCTGCAGTACACCTGGAAATTTCTTGGTAAAAGAGGATGTTTGTGTTTGGGAGTTCGGTTAGTTTCCTCACCCACAGCTTGATGCGTCCTTAATGACTTTGTTCTTTTGATGGTTTCATATCCTTGATTTTTCCCATTGAATAATGCCATAACTTTATAATGATGTTTATCTTCCTCCATATCAGTATCTCAGTCAGCTGTGTGAAACATGGAGTAGAACAAGGTAAAATGTAGGAATGTGCTTCACAATATTCAAAAAAGATTAAACTAATTCTGAATTTGAGACCTAGAGCCATGAGTCTCTTGACTGCACTTTCGGACTTTGTATATACACATTTTGTCCTGAATAAAAGAAGAAAAAAAAAAAAAAAGCTTGCACCACTAGAAGAGATTGCAATGAATTGCAAGTGATAAACCTGCAGCTGTGTACCTTCTACAAGCTTCTGGTTTTGAATGATGGTGCTCAGGTGGATATTAATTTAGGTGGTAGAAAGCAACTTGCATTACTGCTCACACTTTTCTGAGAGGCATGGATTTTCTTTCAAATAACAATCTTGTTGACAGCAGCTGCTTTTCATGGATACTGAAAATAATTTTGAAGAGAAAATCTACCAGAATATTTTTTTACCTTTTTTCTTTTCTGAGAAATGAACTGTGAACTTACTGAATAATTCTTTTCTATGCAGAAATAGATATACTTTTCTGTACATTGTTGATGAAAAGACTGAAGTAGCTTGTCAGGATTCAAATATTCTGGTTAGATCTGGTTGATACATTGCTGTATGATGATGGGACATGCAACTGGATTTACATTTCCATGTACAAATAAATAAGACTGAAGAAGATTTACCAACTCCAGCTCATTTGCACAGTCCTAATGACACAAATTAAGTGTGATTTGAAAGTCTAGGTAATAATAGTTAATAGCTGGTCTATCAAAACAGAAAATTAGCAAAAGATTGGGCTTGCAGGTGTGAAGAAGGTCTTTCCAAAAAGCTCACTTCATTTTTTTTTCAAGCTCTCTCAATTGGTCTAAGAAACAATTGGTCTAATCTGTCTCTACAAACCTTGCCTTATTTAAAGACACTCTGACCATCAGAGCTATAACTACAGCACAACAAAACAAGGTAAATATGAACTCATTTTCATTTCTTGTTCATTTTTTTGTTAACCACGTGGTCATGGCAAGGTACCAATCTGCCAAAATATCTGTATTCTGGTGAATTACTCCTATTTCCCATAATTTTACTGCAGTTTTTGATGTTTGAAGGAGAAGCTGTTCTTACAGTAGACCTATTCACTGTGGTATATGTGGAGCATTAAAGGCTCCAAGTGAATTGATTTAAACATGACAATGATGGTAATTCAACACTTCTTTCAGCTTTTGCTCAACTTAATTTTGTTGATAGCACTTGAAAAAAAGGACATATTTCTAGTTTCAAAAGTGCCTTAGGCACTGCTTGGGAAAGAAGCCCAGGTTTGCAGAGAGGCTAATGCAATGTTAAAAAGATAAGCTACAAAACCCATTGATTACTCTACACCTATGTAACTCAGTTCTTATTACAAACTTCATTTTATTTGCAGATAGAATTTAGTATCGGACAACATGAATCTTGCAAATGTTCTTAAGGTCCATCCTGCAAACATTTATTAGTAGGTTATGTGCTTGTTGCCATGAATAATCCATTACCTTTTGTGTAGTGAGTGTAATGCCAGGCAGTAAGTGCTTATAAAAAAAAAAAAGACCTATTGGCTGTAATTCATAAGTAGTCTCATTGACCTGAGTAAACACATGCATAAATGTTTGCAGGATTACACTTACATGTTGTTGTGTACATCTTTAGTACTCAAGTTAAATATCAATGAATTATGGATACAAAGTTTCCTTTGTGTTTGTGTTGTTCTTAAAATTTTATTGTCATAAATATTTTAACCCATGTCCTTGCAAACCTTTACCAAATGGAAACCACAATATATTGCAAAGTTCAACAACTCTATTAGATTTCAAAAGATTTGTTTGTTTGTTTGTTTTATATATGTGAGTGCCATTTTATGTTAAAGAAAGCAAAAAGCTGCTGCACTCCCCTAAGGAAATCATCTTCATCTGTAGGGAGAAATATGGTTCATAACATTTGAATACTCTCATAGTGAACTCTCAAATAATATTAAGTGTGCTTGCCCAGACACTTCAGCCACAAATAAGCTATCCCTGTCAAATATACAAGTGGTGTCTGTAATGACTACTTGGGGATATCTACATTACTGACTGCAAAAATTATGCCTCAGCTGTTATTTTATGGTTTCAGGAACCACTTCATAGTAACCAGCTATGTTCAACAAACACACAAGTTATTCTAAAAGCAGTCATGCTATGACCAATATTATACAAAGCACAAATAGCAGACAAAAACAGTACTTGAGAAAGTACTATGTAATTAAACCAAGATAAACAGGAGGAAAAAGTTGCTATAAAACCATTATTAAAAACAGAAAAGACCTTTTGTTGGTATGAGTTACCAGCAGACTGAAAGCAAATAGAAATGGAAAGAAATATGGTGTGCTTTGTAATTTGTGTGATATTCTGTTGCCAGGTGTCTCCAGATCCAAGGCTAATTTTTATTTCTCTCTCAGTACATCTGTAGGTCTCAGAATGACTAAAGAAGGCTTTGCCATTAAGCGTATCTATTCATGATAGTTTGTTTCCTAAAACATGATATTTATTTCTATGGTGCAAATACAGGCTAAGGAGCACACAGACGGAAGAATTACATTATTAAGGAGTGTGTAATCATACACCTGCAAAAACAGTGGATAATGTGTGTTCAGAGACTAAGATGTTTTCTTAAAACCTTGAAGGTGAGATTTTTCAATTTGGACAGCTGTCTCTGCAGAGGCTCATCCATGCTTTCTCCTTCGTGCAGTTCTGTGAAGTTTTGCATTCACACTGCGTTGTGATTCAACTCAGTTTTGAGTGAAAACAGATGGACCCAAAATCCCAAGGTAACACCAATGAAAACCTCTTGAGTTTCACTGGCTGTAATAGTTTAAGACCAAACTGAGAGGGAGGAGACTAAATAGACTCAGATACAAAAGCACTGGAACAGCACACATCCATGTGCGATTTTACACAACTTCTGTGCTCTGTGAGGCAGATGGAACCACCCTGGCCAAAGAGAGCATGGCAGCTGCCAGCATGCACTGCCCATCCTGTGGGTGAATGGCACCATCCAGGAGGGAGTACAGACAGCCTGGGCTAGTCCGAGGTCCCTGAATGTCCCTCCAGCTCTCCCATCTCTCAAGTTCTCCTCTAGCATCTCTCGTATGTCCCCAAAGTGCTGCCCTGACCAGTCACCCGCAGACTTGGCTGTGGGTTAGTTTGGCACTGCAAGGTACAGTGTTTCTCCTCTCTGCTTCATGTCCACCTGTTACATGGAGCCATGAAGCGTAACCTTGGCCTCATACCTCTGGGAGAGAAAAGATTGCTCTTGAATTCCTTGTAAAGAATGAATCTAGTCCAGAAGAAACCCAGAATAAAAGCCAGGAAGAACTGAATTGTGCCTCTGAGATTAGTGGTAAACTTTTCACTGGGAAAGGAATACCTGGAGCTGTTGTTGTGGTATGGAAAATGTAAACAAAATTACATAGTCTCACAATTTTTTTGTACAAAACATTTAAAATCAGGTTCAATGTTGCATCATTAGTGTTGTGATACTTTCTGTCCTGTTATCAGTCCTTGTGTGTCCAATTATTCTGTCTTGTGACTGGCAGTGTCCCATTAAATGACAACTTTGTAGGGTGCTGTGACCTTCACCATGTACTTGAATTTTCATGCCATATGTCTTCCAAGGCATAATCCTTTTCTTAATCCTTCGTGTATCTAATAGTCTTCCAACTCCTCCTTTCTCGATCTCACTCAGATGTCACTTTTATGTAGATGGTGCCAGGAATTAAATTCTCTTCACTCCTCTGAATATAGAATTTTCACGTAATTGCCCTGATCTCATCCCCTATTCTTTTTTCCTATTCTTCCTTCAGAATAATTTGGTTATGGTAGCACTAAAGCAAAAATGGTACTTCATGCTTCTAGATGCCATGCTGTCCAACAGTTAGAGAAAGTAACAGGATCATAAAAGAAGATATATTGATTATCTGTCTCACAGGAATATTTTGTTAAAGAGTTTAAGCATCAAAAGGTTTTTTTTTTTAAATCATATAATGCATAATTTCAGAAAAACTATAGATTTTCTGTGTATAATCAATTTAACAGTGGTCTGTATTTTTTTCTGAGTTCTCTATGATCCTTCAAGTCATTGCAGATTTAGAAGTGTTAAATGACAGTTAAATAATTCACCTAGAATATTCTTTTTTACCCTATAGATACATAGAAATAGACAGTATTTTTCCTCTAATACTCAAGTATAGGACCCTGAAAAATGTTTATGCCATTAATGACTGAAAATAGCTTAAAAGGTGAACCAAATTTTCCTGTATTTATGAAAATGTGTGAAAATTACATATAAGAATAATTTTAATAATCTCAGTTTTTGGTATCTCCATTTATGTTGATAGTTAACACTTAATGTACGCCCAAAGCATCAAAACTTGTATATAAAGTTTGTAAATACATTTTGGATTCTATGACTACTTTTTAAATCAGTAAATACTGTGATGTTCTTCATTTGTACAGTACAAACATATATAGAGTATATTCTTTATATTCCATAAATACTCTAATATTTTTAATATAGATTTCTCCACCTGCGTTCCCTTGTTTAATGTGTTTGAAAGCATGGTGCCAGTTTTAGCACTATGACAAGAATGTCAGATTCATTGTGAGATACACATGAGTTCTTTCAGAGTGGCATTGTTTATTCCTACTGCAATAGCATTATGTAGCATGCATCACATGGACACTTTAGAGAAGAAGGACAGCATATAATTTCTTCCTTGAAGATTTCAGAACTCTTTCAGCCAGCTAACTCTCTGAGGTGTTAGGCACTAGCGGAAATCCAGCCCTTCGAATAATACTTAGCTTGCCTCAGTGACCACCAAATAAGGAAATCAATAGGTTATGTGGAGTCAGCATATGAGAAGTCTATTCATTGGATTTTTCTGAAGTTCACATTTCAAAACACATAATTTCCTCATGTGTTCAGCAAAATCAATTAAGAATGCATATGTCCTTCTTTCCTTTCCTCTGCTTTGATCTCTCCTTAACAGAGGCCAAATTGTAATTTAAACCAACTAGCTTGTAGCGAAATAAAAATTCTGCAAGCAGTGGGGCACTTGGGGTAATCCCAGCTCTTCTCTATAAAACTTTTAAGTACACCACTGTAGAACAAGAGTTTTTATATCAAGCATTTCCTTAATCAATAAAGATGATTAAAATCAGTAAGACGGACAGCATATTCCTGTATCCTATGTGTCACAAGTGCTTAACCCAGCCTTTATTATTAACAGCTTGCTTGATCCTGCAGAGTGTGCAGACCTGACCTTTTCTTTCCTGCTCAAACTCTCATGGCATTGCTTTGAGTTGGTAAATATTTGTGGCATAAATATACTTACTG
>NW_010240308.1:4300-5667 GCF_000690775.1 Eurypyga helias | reverse complement strand
CCCTAGAGGTCCCTTCCAACCCCTGTGAATACCTGGTTCAGTCTTCTTCCTAGGGTATCACTGAAACCTCGCTGGAAGTAGTGCAGCAACACCTTGCTGCATATTAATCACTCCTGGTACACAGGTAATGTTCAGTGCAGGATGCAAGGTTAATAATTACCTATTAACCAACATTAATCTATTGCCAGTATTAGCAGGCTGTGGCTACCTCTATTACAGGTGCAAGTTCCCCTTCCTCCCACCAGCAGCTGTCACAGGAAAGCAAAACCTTAACTGACACGACACAGGGCTGCTTATGCTTAGTTAAGACACTGCTCGTGCCAGATGTGCATCACTAATGGCAAATGGGGAAGAGGGGATAACGTCCACCCTTACTGTGGACCCACTGAGGACCATGCAGCAGTGCCAGCAGCCAGGTGATGCCTGCTGCCTGCCCTGCGGGGCAGGGGATGGAGTGAGGTTTGCCTGCTGGGCACCAGAGGTGCCCACTGAGATGCAGTACTTGGGCTGTCGGCCTCGGGCTCTGTTCCTCCCCACGCTGTGCTGGTCTGGTCTGCTCCCATCGCACCTCGCCAGCTACAGCGTTCATTAAACAGCCTCCCGTCTCCTGACAGACCGTGCAAAGATCTTTCTGTTTTGATAAAAACAACTGCATCCCACTGTTTTAGGTTGCTGGGGGTTTGTTTTCATTACTTCCCTCCCTACACTGCCCCTCTCCTGAGTCTGCTGAGCACCAGGTTGCCTAGCCAACCCACAGACCGGGAACGGCAAACGCTTCTGCTTTACTAACCAGAAGAGAATTTAAATAAGTTACAGAGAGCAAACCACCTCCTGTAGGACTCTGCAAGTTTACCCAAAAGCGAGGCGGCCACAGTGTGCGCAGGGATGGGCAATGCCTAGCCACAGCCCAAGGGCTCCTGAAGCCAACCTGGCACTGCCCGTCCTCGCCCGGCACCAGCACCAGCCCAGGCAGAACAAGGCTCCCAGCGGTGGGCAGACTGCTGCCTGAGAGAAGGGGCTGCCTGACCACCCCCCTGAGCACCAGAGCAGCAACAGTGCTGCAGCTGCTTATTCCTTCCCTGGAAAATATGGGACTATTTTCAAGGCCCGTAGTGGTAGGACAAGGGGAAATGGCTTTAAATGGGAAGAGGGGAGATTTAGACTGGATGTATGGAAGAAATGCTTACTGGAGAGGGTGGGGAGGCACTGGGACAGGTTGCCCAGAGAAGCTGTGGATGCCCCATCCCTGGAAGTGTTCAAGGCCAGGATGGATGGGGCTTTGAGCAACCTGGTCTAGATGGCAGGGGAGTTGGAACAAGATGGCTTTTAAGGTCCTTTCCAACCCAAACCGTTCTGTGATTCTGTGC
>NW_010240308.1:0-4277 GCF_000690775.1 Eurypyga helias | reverse complement strand
CAGTGTTGGCACATGTCAGGGATCTGCTGGGAAAAGCTGGGGAACACAGACTGCCTTTGCCTCTCTCAGCGGGTGCAGTGATGCTAACAGCAATCCCAGCACAGCTCCACAGCCGGCAGGATGGGGAGGGCAGCCAGGCAGCACCCCACCTCAGTGTGCCCACGCAGGAGAGCTGGCCTCCCTAAGGGATCCCCCGGCCTGCGAAGGGGGTTGCAGTGACCACTCAGATGTAAGAAGATTAAAACTATTTTTTTCCAGAGGCAGTCGCAGGTCCCAGCAGGCAGTGGCACAGCAGCCGGCACCGCCGCGGGGTGCAGCACAGGAGAGCAAAAGCCTTGGATGATGGGGATGTGATGATGAAAAACATTTTTCAAAGCACTCTCCCTTTCCATTAGCACTACCGTGGTTCCACAACCTCAGCCCCGGGATTGCTGTGTGGTTTGGTGGTGTCTCCGTGTACTTTCCTGAAGGAATCTTGATGTCTGATGTGGATAAGCTGGAAGAGTTTTGTCCCTGGGTTCACAGGCTAGGTGATCCTTTTCTGACTCAAGAATCTAAGAAATAGAATGGGCTATTCTGCATTTAAGCTTATTGAGACTAACACCCCTCCTGGACCACCCGTCAAGCTCCTTCCAGGGAGACTGCTACATTTCTGGGAACGCTGAACGTCTGACTACAGTTCCTCACCAGGCATATACTGTCAAACTTCCTTCACCTCAGTTTCCTCCTTTGGTCATATCAGCCTCGCACATAAAGAGCAGGATCCCTCTTTTCTGTGGCATTTCCTGAGAAAGGCAATATCATCCCTGTGCCCCAGTCTCAGGGATGCTGGAAGGTGAACTGGATCCCACTGCACCCAGAGTGATCTCAGTCTTCTGTAATTTCACTCATTCGGTTGGCAGGATTACGACACCAACAGGCAGTGTGTTACAGGCTGGTAACCTCTGTGCTCAGGACCAGGAGTGTATTCAATGAAACACGTGTATCACCAGTCTGTTTTCATTTCCAGCACCCGATAACTATTACCGGTTGGAAACTGCCCGACTCGCATGTACTCCCATATCGCGGCTCTGAATGCATCATAAGTATATCCCAGCAGCCTGTTACACAAGAGCAATCTGGCTGCCAGGAAAAAACCCGTTGGGATTTTGTCTCTCTCTCCTGCATTCTACAATTAATTGGCTTGTGAAATACAAAACTGCTGAGGAAGGATTTCTCCCATCTCTCCAGCCTCAGCTCCTTTCAGCCCAGTTCTCCCCACCTCACATTCGCATCATGAAGTGGCACACTTCTGATTCACCTGGGAACTGACCCTTTGCACCACTTCATGCGGGTTATGGGATGGGGCTAACACTTGTTTACACAGCCCTGGAAGTGGAGCCAAACCCTGCAGGGAGCGCGGGAAGAAAGCAAGAACCCTGCCCAGCAACAGCCCTTCCCGCGCAGGGAAGCAGATGCACGCTGAGCCGATATGGCATGCTGGGGGTTATCAGCGGGGACAGACCCAAAAGCACAAGTTTCTGCACACTTTGTCACCGCTCAGCCACCTCTCCCACCAACCAGCCACCCAAAGGAGACAAACCTGGTGCTGCTGCAACCTTATGGAGACGCTACACAGCCTTGTGAAGAGGCTGCCCCAGGCTGTACGACGGGACCACCTCCCTCGAAACCCACCCCAGGCAACGCAACAAGGGGACTTTGGGAACGCGCTGGGGAAGGGATGGGATTTGTTAGGTTTTTAGCTCACCTGGCAAGGCCTTGGCCCATTTCACCACGTAGACCAGCTGCCTCTCCCCAAGCTCATTCAGGCTGGTCAGCAGGTTGGAGAAGGAGTCTGGCTGGCTGTTGTCGTGGCCGGCACACACCACGCCGGGCTCAATGGCCTCCAGGACGTTAAGGAAGATGGGCTGGCACTCATACCCATCAATGTGCGTCATCACCATCTTGGGAGCTTGCTCCTCTGTGGGGCTGGACGAGCAGGTGGCATCAATGTCATCTGGTGTCTTCAGGTTACCCAGCTTCTTCAGCTTGCGGGCTGTGGAAATGACACATTTTAGCATGAGATTTAAAAAAAAAACCAACAAAAAGCTTGAGACTTCCTGGCCTCCAGCTCCATCACTTGTATTTACAAGGAAAGAGTAACCAATGGCCAGCAGCAGCTAGACCTTCAGTGCAGGCTGCCCCAAGAGTGCCCCAGCATCACAGACCTCACCTAAGGACAAGTGGGAGCACACAGTGTGCAAGGAAAGCCATTTGCTCGTTAACCTTACATGGAGAAGAACAGGCATTAGTTACGGCCTCAGCCGTGACCAGTCTCACAATTCCCACTTAGAAATGGACAGGAAGAACTGGGGCAAAGAGGAAAGAGATGACTCGAGTCGAACAACTACTCACATGCAATTGAAAAGGGAAACCATGTAATCAAATAAACTCAGTAGACGGTCACGTTCCAGGGAAAAAAGCCATTGCACTTGGATGCTCAAGTCAACTTGTTCCATCCCAGGCCAGAGTGGAAGTAGGATGCAACTGAGGGAAAAGCCTGCCCAGAGCTCCTGCAACTCCTGCTGCCCTATAACCAAGCTCTCCCAGCTGGGTCACTTCTCTACAAATAGATTATGGAGAATACATTTTAGAAACTAGCAGGTGGTCCCACAGCTGTTTCCCTGGAGTCTCCCCAGCCAGCCCACCGACAAGGAGAAGACTCGAGCAGGGGTGGCCTTGGGCTGCTCACACCGGTGGAGCGGGCTTGTGGGCTTGGGACTGCAGTCAGCCAACAACGGCACCCACGTCACCGTGACAAAGTGTCGCTCCTGTGCGCCCAGCTCTTGATTACAGATGCGAGTCTGCGAGCGAGATACACCGGGAGCTTCAGATGCATGACTTCAAAATACTTTGAGAGTCACCTAATTTGGTATCTACAACACAGGCTGGCAGGCTACAGCAGATAGGAACAGCTTCCATCCCCTACCAGCTCCAAAAGACTCTAATTAATTAGAGAAAAAACTTGATTGTTTAATTCAAGCAGAGAATATAACATCAAACCAACTGTCCTTGGGGTTTTGGCTCCTTCATTAAATGATACTTATCTCAAATTTCCTTTCAGCTGTAATTAGAAAAATAAGCAGCAAAACATAAAAATGTCAAGTTAAAGTGCAGTTATGTAAATCAATTCAAAACGTTGATCTTTAACTAATGTACTTTGGGTGATCTACTGTACGAGCAATTAAGACAGGCTGCTCTGTAAAAAAGGAGGAGAAAAGAGCAATAAAAACGAGAGAGAGCAACAGGAAAACAGGGCTGCGGTGCAGCGTGACAGCCTCCAGCCATCGCACGCTGATGCCAGAGCATCGAGCCTCCCTGCTCCCAACCCTCCAGAAGTCGCAGGCAGTGCAGATGGCAGCGGGATCCTGACGCTCTACCCCCGGGCAGGTACGGCACCGCTCTCCCTGGAAGCCGCACTCGGGTTTTGTTCCTGACAAGCGGCATGGAGGGAGAGGAGCACAGAACGCTGCTCCCGGGTTCCCAAACCACTGCGCGCAAATTCAGGAGGGAGGCACCGGGAGAGACTCCACCTGAGGCAGAAACCATGTTGTGCATGGCACTGGACGTTTAGAGACAGGAATGCTGCTGGGAAAGAATTGCTCCCAGGCTTGAAAGAAGACGTAAAACCCAAACTGTGTCTTCCAAAGATGGATAATCGGTGCTTATCAGGTCCTGTGCGTAAATGGAGCCAAACCCACACGGTGTAAAATGCACACGTGGTTGGGTTTAAGTGTTTGGGGTTTTTTTGGTTTTCGTTTGTGGGTTAGGTTTGGGGTTTTTTTTTCTTGAAATTGAATTATCTAGTACTAAAAGGAACTGCGTGAGGTAAGAAGAGAGTAAGTGACCAACCACGCTGGCTCCGAGACTGCAGCTGTAAACCCTCCCGTGTCGGAGAGCCGCGAAGGTGGATGATAACTGCTCTTATCAGAGGAGCCCTGTGTCAGTGCTTTCCAGGAGCAGTTGCTCCACAGATCACTGAAATACTGATGTTACCAGATGGAGAAAAATTTCAGAGGTAAAGACCAGCTTGCATTCAGCCCCCTGTGCAAAACCCCTTTTCAGTGGTAGCTCCTACTCAGCAGCAACTGGGGACAAACCCAGATTAAACCAGTACGAACTGCAGACAGCCGTCACACTTTTATTCTGGGATGAGCTCAGCTGGGCAGAATTCTACACCGTACTTCTCCAAATCACGGCGGGACGAACCCCAGCACGTGCGACTGAGAGCACGCGGG
>NW_010240307.1:0-45572 GCF_000690775.1 Eurypyga helias | reverse complement strand
ATCACTATCAATAAACACAGAGCACAAGCCCCCACCTTGAACTATTTTTATCCTGTCTCGTTGAATGGAGGGGGGAGTGTGTGCAGGTAGAGGACATGGAGAAGAAAATTCTAGCATGTTGGCAGATTTCCTTTGTTCAAAATGTCAGGACATAAAGAGAGAGTCTCTGCAGCAATTTAAGCTGGTAGGCAGTGTTCATTGTTTATATTTTAAATGCTTGTTTAATAGCATTACCAGACTGAAATTACCTTTTGGACAAAAATAATACAAGTGGAACAAATAGCTTATATGCAGAGCAATTGAGTTAGTGTTGCCATAGGAACCTTTATTTTTTTTCTCTGACAGTATTTTAACAGTATAGGCTTAATTGCATTTAATAGCATGTGCAGTTCTTACCTTGTAAGCATGCAAAACTGAAATCCTGCAAGACTGAGCTAGGGTTGGAGTGCCTTGTCACATTGCTCTGTTTCCGGGTGGCACAGTGTGAGGGCAGAATGATCGCATTTGGCAAAAATACTTGCACTGATCAAAATAAGATTCTTTGGTAAAGAGAATTGTGTGACCTTGGCATGTCCAAAGGCTTTCAGTGGTTTTTATATATAATCCTTTGTGATGTACTAATGTGAAGTTTGTGTACACTTACTGTGTAGCTTTCACATCAGTATTAGGCAGTGCAAAAATTTTATCAACAAAATGAAGCCAGAAATAGCACCATCTCTGTCAAAATGTAAGTAAGTTTTGTTTCTCAGACCATTATTACCTCAGTGTGCCTGTTGATTTCAAGAGAACTAAGGTTAGCTTGGTGCAAAAGCAGTGGCTGGGGGTAGCCTCTGTCCTCTCTGCGGGGAAAGAAGAATAATTTTAGTGCTTTTTGTGTGTTAAGGCTAGAAGCCAACAGTAATGCAGCTTTCCTGCCCTGTGGTGGGTCGGGAGGGGCAGAAGCTGAAGACAGCAGTCTTCATTCTGGTAGCCAGGTCTCGGGTGCAGGCTGTTCTGTCCTTGTTGACTCTGCATTTTGGTATCCATTAGGTGGGGGGGAAGTGCCAGTACATGTGGCAGTGCCTTGATTCAGGCTGTGCTGCTTTGCTTTGAGTTAGCTTCCCAAGAACGACAGTGCTTCCAGCCTTGAACAGCTTGGCTTACTTTCCTTGGGTATTACACCAACCCGGCTGTCCACCATCAATAGCTGATGTACCAACACTGGATCTCCTCATCTGGAGACAGTTCAGGAGAGCTATAGGCCTTTGCCCCAGCTGGCTAAAGCTGGCTGGGGAAGAGAGCTAACAGGGACGTAACAGTGAAGTTGAACAAAACCAGTGGTTTGGACACGTGGGCTGCAGTTTGCTGCCCAGCCAGGAACATCTCACAGAGACAAGGGGGAGCAGTAGTTGCAGAAGAGCTCTAGCACTTAAGTCTCTGTGAATGTTTAAATTTCACAGTGGTCTGAACCATGTGCCCTTGTTCCTATTGTCTACGGAGTTAAGAAGAAATACGTTATATAATTAAAGAAGTTAAAAGAATCTTATGCTGTGGCAATTAAACAAATAAAGTAAGTGGGTTGAGGCCCTCTAACTACAAAATCACAGAATAGCAGAACAGTTGAGGTTGGAAGAGACCTCTGCAAGTCATCTGGTCCAACCCTGCTGCTCAAGCAGGGTCCCCTAAAGCAGAGTCCCCTAAAGCAGGCTGTGTCAGTGCTCAGTCACCTTTACATTAGAAAAAAAAGCACCAAACCCACAACTTTTGTTCAGGGAGAACCTCCTCTTTTTTGTTTTGTGTCCTTTGCCACTGGTGCCCCGGGCACCACTGGGAAAAGCCTGGCTCTCTTCTGTGCCCCCTCTCTCTTCAGGTATTTATACACATTGATGAAGCTGCCCTGGAGCTTTCTGTTCTCCAGGCTGAACAATCCCAGCTCTCTCAGCCTCTCTTCATAGGAGGGATGCTCTGGTCTCCCTTCTTTGTGTTCGTGGCCCTTCACTGCGCTCTTTCCAGTACATCTGTGTCTCTCTTCCACTGGAGAACCCAGAACTGACCACAGTACCGCAGGTGTGGCCTTGCCAGCACTGAGTAGAGGGGAATCTTATGCATATTGCCCAATAGGTTACTGTATTGTAGGACAAACATAGTGATTTTTTAAATTTTTAAAATTATTTGCAACCTTAGAAACATGTTATTTACTGTTGAAATAATGTACTTTCAGGCAAAGGTGCATTTGATTTTGGTCCTGGTCTGGAGCATTGGAATTGAGTGAGTAACGTAGGCAATTGCCACTGACAACATGTGGCAGATGTGTGAACAGATCTGTTAATCAGTGCTTCAACTATGAATATATAAAAGGGACGTGGCATTTCCCAACCTCAAAGTTGCTGCAGTGATAATTTTTTATACCAATAAATCCAAAACGCTAATGTGGTCGTGAAACCAATGTATTTTCTTCCTCATAGCTTGACTGTTCCTTACTATTTCTGTTATAGTAAAGCAGAGTGGTACTATCCAGGGAGTAAGTGGTAACAACCTAGAGAAGACATGAGTGAGGGTGAGCTTAATAGAAAACTGCAAAGTCACGTGTGATTGGGAAGGAGAGACGAATTGAGTGTTCAGATTTCCAGAGCTGGAAGCATCTAATTAAGTTAGTAAAAATGAGTTGCAAAGCAAAAGTGAGTGTTTCTTATATCCTGAATAGTAGATGTGTGGAACTCCTTGCAAGAGGATGTTGGAGGTGCTAAACATGTACACAGTCTCAAGAATAGACAGGATAAGTCATTCAAGAATTGCTAAAAGCAGAAATTGTATGAGTCTTGGGCTGTCTCTGAAGCTGAAGGAAATTGGAGGTTGGGAGAGTAGTTGAGGGTGGTGTTGGCTGGGGCTCCCTTACCCGCTCATGGCTGTTCTTGCAGATGGAGTCTTCAGCAAGATAAGACACTTCCTTCATCACAAAGTAATCTATTCCCGTGCTTCTGCTGGTGTTCGCAAAGAAATACACTTTCCTAAAAAAGGAGAGAGAAAGGGGTGAAGACTATGTGGCAGTTGTGAACAAAATGGGTGTCAATCTCTTTGGTAACCACCTGCACAGATCCAGAGATGCTTTTTGAATTGCTGTGTTTGGTGATTTAATGCCATCTGTTTCTCAGACAGATTCTCTTCTAATAGCTTATCTGATATCTTAAACACAGTTTGATTGGGTGCTGCAGAAGTGAAGTCCTTCATTTCCAAAGCACTGAACGCAAACATTATGCTGTTCTGTGTGACAACCTTCAGCATTTTTAGGAATAGAGTGGTGAAAGCGTTTCCTTAACCCCTTGTTTTCAGCTATGAAGCTTAGATGCTTGGGAAAAAAAAAAAGTCAGTGGTTCATGAGGAGGGCAAAAAATAGAAGCAGATTAGCTTTATTGCAAGGGGAAATGTATTGCTGTCCTGATTTTTCTGATTCCTTATTTTTCATTTGCCACTTTTGCAGTAACAGGATGCGTAAAGGATTCTATTAGATCAGCCCAGAATGGTGTAACAAAGTAGTAATGTGGTTTAATTTTCCATGGGGAAGGCAGGCTTTTATCAAACTGTGTGGAAGGGAGTAGTAATGGACTAGATTTTCATTATTGATGTACCGGCTGTACCCGGTGAATTGCGATGGCACGATGCCGTTGCTTTGTGAGCGGTCGGCCGAGTTGGATCATCTTTCTGAGCAAGGATTTTTGTTTCCAGTATGGAGGGGTACTTCCAGTCTGTAGAGCCAAAACCAGCGAAATGCCGTTTCTTCATCTCTGCATCGCTTTTGGAGCCAGCTCGTCTCCATGGCAACATGTTAGCCTGAAAGAGATGTGGAGACTGGGGAAGGGAAGGAGGGAGTTAGAAGCAGCCGGGCGGTGGTGTGTGTCCCCCACGTCAGCGCATCAGCCTTTTGATAGGGTGGTTTCGTTAACACCCATCCCAGGCTCCTGTGCACAGCTTCTTTATTACAGGAGCGGCCAGGGCATCTGCTTCTCCCTTCTGCATCCTTTTTCTATTTATTATTTTTTTTCCCCCAAGTACACCCTCCTCACCCCCCTTTTATTTCAGTTGCAGCCTTCTTGAAGATGTGCAGCTCATTTTCAGCCTCCCGTGAGCTTCCTTGCGCTGTGGCATTTTGCAAAGGCAGGAAGGCATGGCTGCATTTCACTTGACCTTAGCAGCAAAGTGAAATCTCGTCTATGTTGCTGAAGGATACTGACTATGCAGAAATTTATTGAAGCAGATTATTATGAACTGGACTGGTATTATGAAGAATGCACAGATGGTAAATATTTCTTTCTAGTCTCTGGTTTCAGAATTTGTAGCTTGTAAGTCGGTAGCATCGTTATTCAGTGGTTTTAAAAACGAAATTGAAAAAGGCAACACCCCGGTGTAGCAGAGGTGCCCACATCTCTGTTGCACCTCAGCATCCCTCGTGAGCGTGCTACAAGAGACTCTGCTGTATAGCTTTCCCTTTCGAAAGGGAGTGGCAGAGGAGCATATGCACTATATGAGCAATCCTTGGGCAGGGGGAGAAACATTTGAAATGCTAATTCAAATAATTGAACTGAATTTTAATGCACTTACAGTAATATTCTCTATTTGTTTTAAGTCCGTGGTTTTTCTGCATTACCAGTATGCTGTAATATGTTTATATTTAATGTGTTAATAGGCAGCACATGTTTTCTCTCTGGTTATTTGTCTGTGAAAGGCATTTAAAACTATAGCTTCTGAAAAGCAAGCAGGTTAACTTTTTGAATTGGAAAAATCACAAGCTCTGGCAAGCACTGTCTCCTGGGCCTCTTGTGATTTTTCTGATGTTTGCTTGGGTGATTATTTCTTTATCAGAGCACTGAACGTTTTCATCAGACTTCTGGTAGAAGGCACATGAGGAATGGCTAGAGCAGAGTGGAAAAATCAAGATTCCTTATTGATGGCTGTAACCTCTAAACCAAAATGCAGCCTTTGGGAAAGCAGTAGTTTTGTGTGGATTTTATTCTGGTTGAAGAGCTTGGCTTAAACTAGGCAAGTCCAAGATCACAGTGAAGCAAATAAGAGAAAGGAGTAGGCCCAGAGGATGTTGCATGTATGTAGTACACAAAGGTAGTTCGTAGGGCTTTGATAACGATGTCAGAGGGGCTGTGAGGAGTAGAGATGTGTGTGACAAAATTTGAATTGGTTTTGGTGGTCTTTTGAGTGGCGTGTGCTTACATTGGTTTCTCTGTACGGGATTTCAGAACTGAATGCAATTTCAGGAGCTTGTTGAACTTGAATGTCTCTTATGTTTAATTGATTACTCCTGTCCACATGATCAAAGACGAAAGGTGCATATTTATTTGAAAGATCTGACCACTTTAAGTTGGATTGGATCCATTATGTAACCTTTATCCTTTAAGTTTAACCCTGGTAAATACTGTAGCATCTGATTAATCCACATGATGTAACAGGCTGAGTTGGCCTGGTTTTAGAAGCTTAAGAAATAGAACAGTTGTACTGTCATTAAAAGCTCTAGCTGATTTCCCCTCCCCCGGGTTCAATACAGGTAGCCTTCTTTTTATTGTTCTTTTTAACAGTACTTTGTCTGGCCGAAGTGTTATGTGGAAGTGTGGCATGTCTGAATGTCTGAGCTAAGAGCTGATCTGCTCCTTGATTTTGTCTTAAGGTGTGTACTGCCCTGGAGAAACTATGGGAGTTGCACCATAATGGAATAAGCAACAGGTGTTGGGCAAGCATTTAAATATCCCGTGGGATCAGAGCCTCAAGATCGCTGTAGTGGTTGGTCTGCTTCTGGGCTTGCAGGTTTTCTGGTGAGGTCTAAGCCCCCGCCCAGCGTACTCCCATGAGCTGGGGGCTACAGAGTCAGCTGGAGTATGTGGGCTGACTGCTTGGAGGACTGGGGAGCCTTTCTGTAAGGAAAAGCAGGGTTTAAGGTCTGATGCAGAAATACCTCTCCAGTAGGTAAGGCATAATGCTTGTTAAAAAGATTTGTTTTTCAAGTATTACTTTTTACATGATGGAAGGATAGTGCTGTCAGTTCTCTCGGCCGCTCTGCTGGATGGTAGTCCCACAAGGTTTAGTGGAACTGCATGGGCTGTAGCTTTCTTTTGCTTCTCCCATTTGAAGTACGCAAGAAAGAGAGAAGGATTTGAGAGGTGCGGTGGGAGGCATAGGCCTTTGACACTGGCATACTAAATTGGGCTTACGATAATGTTGGCATTTCCTGTTGATGGAGAAAGGTATTCTGATTCTAGTGGGAGAAGGCATCTTTGAGGTAGAATAGAAAATGGAGCTTTTTCAAAAATCTAAAGCAGTTGCCATATTATGAGATGCCTGTCAATTATGTTTGATTTTTCTGCCGTGTATTTGTCGATACCAGAGTCATTTGCCTCAGATGCTTTTTGTATTTGGGAGAGAGGGATAGGCAGTTGCAGCTCAGCTGACCTGTTTTGATTATCTATTTTAAGACAAGATGAAACGTAGAGAGCTTATTTCTCTGGTATACATGGACTCTCTGGACCTCAGATGTATGTCTGCATTGAATTGTGAATCCAGTTCACCCTCTTGAGTATATATAACATTGCGGGAGAGTCGGTGGTACGTTGAAACTAATAGAAAACCTCACAGGATATGATTGTACAGAATTATTTATGTCAATAAATTGTTCATACATACTTTGTCAGAACTGATGGGACCCAGATTGCCATTTAAAAGGTGTGACTTTATTTGTTTTACATTTAAAATTATTATTTTAGCAGCATATGGTTTCTTTTTTTTTAAAGGAAAAAAGCACTCCAAAATTGTGCCAGGATACAAGGGTTTAATGCTGTTATTTAACTTAGTACCTAAAGAAGTGACTCTGGCTCTTACCCCAGATTTAATGAACTTCCGTATGGACCGACATTGCAATGATTTCTTCAACTTGCATTTGGTGGTGGCAACTTTTTTAATACCTTGCAAAAGCAAATGAACAAATGCTCAAAACTTAGAATTTACAAATCTTTACAAAGACTTTCTAGGGTTGGAATAATTAATTAATCCTTTTAATCCTTGAGAGAGTTTATTTTTGGAATGGAATTAGACAATATAATGTCACACTCTATTTATCTGAAGATTGAATCACCTGTGCTAACTTACACTATGCCTTTTACATACATCTTCAAGTGTATTTTACAATACGAGTGACAGTTGTCACCTTATTTGGCATTACTGAAATATATTACGTAGGTGGAATGGGGAGGAGGAAAGAGCTGCATGTGTATTTCAGTAGGAAAGCAGTTATTTTCATAGCAGACTGAGATGAACAGAACCAACGATAAAAGAGGAAAAGGTGAAACAGGCATACTCTTATCATGAAAGATAGCAGTATGGAAGTCTAGGTTCATCTAGGTTGGGTTTTTTTTAAGAGGGAAAAACAAATAGATTCTTAAAAAGATACACACAGTGCAACTTGAGTGAAAAAAGTAATGGAGACACAGGCACACACACCCCCTAACTATCAAACAGCTAAATAAACAGGTAAATATCTCATAATGGTTTGGGTTGGAACGGACCTTAGAGACCATCCTGTTCCAACCCCCATGTCATGGGCAGGGAGACCCTCCACTAGACCAGGTTGCTCAAGTAGATACTGAATAGAAATCTTTGACTAGCCTTTTCCCCCTGCCTCCTTCTTAGGTCAGTGTTTTTCATCCTCTCAATGAACAATGGTGTTCTACAGAAATCCAGGTTGACTTTGAATCAAATTACTTTTCTGGTGGTTTCTTCCATTACTCGTTTATTTCTAGCTGAAATATTCCCTGCTAATGCCTGAGAGTTCATTGCCTGCAATTTGAGATGAGCTTGAGTATGTGCACTTGGCTCGTTCCTCCTTCTGTTGTTCCCCGTAAGTTTCAGAAACTTCTTGTGTAGAAAATAGTGTCTTTTCCTTTTCTCCCCCTGCTGGTCGCACTTTGAACCCCTTTTGTCACACATGCTGGAGCTTCTAAGCCCTTTTGTGTTCCACCAAGAAACCTCATCTCACTCTCTTGGTCATTCCAGCATCTCTTACCCTGCTTTTACTCTCCTCTATAACTTTCAACCCCTACCTGTATTTTCTTCCTGCTCACACTGACATGTTTTCATCTCATTCTGTTTGCAGTTACTGTTTGGAGCTCCTATCCTCTGTCGTATTTTTCTGCTCCCCTGAAGTGATGATCAGCAAGGTCCCTAACTTTCTTTTTAGCTGAACGAAAATTAACAATATCAGTGCTTGTTCTCCTTGGCCCCTTGGACACTTCAAGCATCACTATCTTTGCCTTGTTACATTAGCGTGCCTTTACAGTTGTCAGACACTGTCCTGGTTCTCTCTCTTTTTTTTTTTTTTTAAATTTTATTTCATTTTAATCACTCCTTTAAGGTAGCATTAGAAGAATATTTCACATTCCCCGCTGCAGCTGCTTGTTCTTGGTCCTCCATCTTTCTTCTCTCTGCACCGTAGTTACAGGTAACCTCACAAACACGTCTGCCAGTTTTGTGGGTGGCACAGTCAACCTTTTTACTTAAAATATGCTTCCCGTGACACTGTCTCCCTTCAGTAGGAGCTTGGCTGATGGTTGGGCATTTATAATGAGTCACTGTCTCCCTCATACATCAGCCCTTTTTGTCTTCATCCCTGGGGACAGAGTAACCCCGGTGTTACCCTGGATGTTAAGTGGATGCTGACTGTGGGTATGACATCTCACTCTATGAGAATCTTACAAATGCTTGCAGCAAGCAGTCTCTGAAACAGCCCTTGCTCTACAGGTGTTCAGCTAAAATGCTCATTCAGTCTGTTCTTGTTTTGCTCCTATGTCCTTTATCTCTGTGCTTGGTAAATATGGTTGAACCTTGCTTATATTCATGTTATCATTGATCCCGTTTTCTTAGTTTTCTGCTTTTTGCCACGTCACTTCTCTTTATTTCCTCCATTGACTCTATTCTTTATCAAGTCGGACATAAGCTACCTGTGTGTTGTCTTTACGTGGCTTCTGTTTCAGTACCAAGGTATTTTTCATCTTTATTCTGCTCAGCCATTCTATTTCCACACAAGTGTTTTGCTACTTCATCCGATTTCATTCCCTTTCTGCATAAGTCATGTACTGGCCTTTTGGTTAAGTGACAGTAGATAATTTGGGTGGGATTTTGGAAGAGTGGGAAACAACCTGTAAACATAGGAACAAGCTAACTTTGCTTGACTGTACATCTTAAGAGAAAGCACATTTTCAGTGACCAATTAATCCCTCCTACTCCAAAACACCCACTTTTTTCATCAATGTATTTTAGATCCGACTGCTGCTCTTTCAGCCCCCGCTCTTATTACTTGTTTGCTACAATCTCTTTGTTCTAAATGGAGCATTTTTATTATTAGCTACTTGTGGTCAAAGTTAATTTGGTTAATTGTGCAAAAGTCTAGATATTTTTATTGATAATGAAATTATTTGAATGCACTGGACTTCCTTGGAAAGAATGAGTCAGGATAAGAGGTTTCATTTGTATTGTGTCCAGCCTCACCCTTCTTCAAACAAACTCCCTGTTCGTGTTTCCTGATTGATTGCACAGTTTCTGAAGGCAGCCTGTGCCTTAGTGCAAGCATCTCATGAGGGATGGCTGTGTGCTTGAAGCATTGCAGCTCACTTTGGAAGCTTCCTGAAAGGAGTTAAGTGTCTTCAGCCTCTAATTCAGAGTGGTGATTGCAACAAATACGCCTCACTCGCTTTGCAGTGGCTACCCATAAAAATGAACATTCAATCTGGTATGTTCTTTAAGTGCCTGGGTACGTGTTTACGTGATTAGAATGTGTATTTTCAGAACCGTGTATAACTTAGGGTTTTTTTCTCCCCATAGCTGCTTATCGT
Source organism: Eurypyga helias (assembly GCF_000690775.1). Lineage (NCBI taxonomy): Eukaryota > Metazoa > Chordata > Aves > Eurypygiformes > Eurypygidae > Eurypyga > Eurypyga helias. Next base: position 35,712 of record NW_010240307.1, on the reverse strand, counting down.
TTGGTGTTTGTTGGAAACCTGACTCTTAATCTTCAGCAAGTAAATATTCCTGCACTGCTGAAAGGGTTTAATGCAGAACGGCAGTAAAAATGAGTTGATAGTGTGAGGGTGCGGTACACATTCCTTCTCCACCCACTGTGAATTTGCATCAGCATTTATCATATGCCGATATCAAAATAGGCATTGCAACACGTACCTTTCGCGCAGCTTTTGAATGTCAGAGTCCTCCTGTGCAGCGTGAGTTGTCATGAGTCACACTTCAGAGGTCAGTTTGTGGGAATATTCGTTTACTCTCCTTACATTGTCACCTATATTGGGCAGCAACATGGATGTTTTCCATGTGTCGCCCACTGCCTTGCTCTCCTTTAAGCTGGTTGGTTAGCTATAGTTGTCAGCAGTATTAAAACCAGAGTATGTCAACAGAGCTGGCAGGGGTGGATGTTTCTGTCCCTGAGCTTTAAAAGGTGCTTCTTGCATTCTTCTAAAATGACTTATTGTTTTGGTTACTCTCTGTATTTCCATTCTCTAGCTATTACCAGAACGTGACAAATAGACACTGCATGGCAAGTAAGACTCTTAGTGTCTGATTTTTGAGAGTTTTGATTGACTATTACAGAGGAGAAACAACATAGAAAACCTCTAAGGACTCAAACTAGAAATAGTCCTCATTACGTTATTATTAAAATTACATCTTTTAATGTCATGATATGGGGAGAAAGGGGCAATCCTGTTTTTTCTCCAGCTGAGTTCTTGAGGCTGTTGCTGCCGATGAATATGGTAGTAAATTTGGACAGTCAAAGGTCAAGTTGCCAAGTTTGAGTAGTAGGATCTTTCTTTATTCAGAAACGAATCTTCCTTTCGTCAGCAAGCACTAAAGTTCATTTAATATCCTTTGGCTATTGTTTATATAAGCATTGTTACATTATTTGTATATAAATATCAAGAGCTTAAAACTTAAAACAGAATAATTCATCATGATTGTATAAAATTAGTGCCTTCCCATCTCATACTACCTCTCATTTTCACACCACTAGGGAAATGGCAATGAAGGAATTGTTCCTATGCGACCCCAGCTGGGATGTTCTTGTAGTGTCTGTCTCTGTCCCTCCCTGGCTGCTCTGTCCCCGCAGAGGGTGGTGAGCTGCCTTTGCCTTGCAGTGCCCCCACTTTGCCTTCTGAGCAGGCAGCAATGCTCTCTGCAAGCAGCAAAGGGCACCCATTCGCTGTTGAATGTAAGGGAGGCAACTTGGCAAACATTAAATATCTATAGCTGCCAAAAGTTAAATAGGAAAGTTAACCTGCCCTGTGTGCGTGGTGGAGTTTAGCAAACACAACCTGTTGGAAACGAGGAGGTCTGAGCACAAGGAGTTTTGTTGCTGTGCAGGGAAAGGCTACGTACGCCCTTGAAATGCACCATATGTGGACTTGAGGTATTTGTTTCCCACAGCAGACAGAAGGGTGTAGATGACTGTGGAAAACACGGCATTTGACAGCTGATGTGAGCCATCAGTTAAATGCTTTGCACAAGCCTAATCTTTTAAAGCAAATTTGAAAAATGCAATTTAAAAAAAAAAAAAGACCCAAACCAAAAGCAAACACCCAATCTCTTCCCCCCAGCCCAGTTCTTCACACGGTGGTTTCGGTGTGTGGAGGATGCTGCAGCCAGACCATGCTGTGGCCCAGATGTTCGAGGCATCTCTGTTAGGGAGGCTTAGCGCGTACAGGCTACGGCTTTCCCGACTCCTGCGAAACCTGTGTCTTGCAGCATTAGGCAACTTGAGACGTGATTTCACTCTGAAGGTGCACGCCCGTCACCGGCTGTGACAGTCGGAGGCTGGGTTGGACTTCCGTGTTGCTGAGACACTTGTGGGACGCTCCCACTCCCCCTGGAAGAGCAGGGGCAGAGGAGAGAACACCTTGTTGGCATGAGGAGTGCCGGGGAGGGGACTTTCAGCCCGCTTTGAGGTATGCTATTGGAGTTGTTGAGTTAAAAACTGGCTACCCTCGGAGCTGGTATGAGGAAACAACATCAATCTTCTAGTAATTATTAGACAGATGGTCTCTTCCCTCCTCCTCCTGGATCTGCACAACACAAAGCTGTTGTGTTAAGGACAAGTACTCAGTCCCTCAGGAGCTCCGTGGCTGAGCATGTGAGTGAGAAAAGATGGTATCCTGCTTTGTGGAGACCTTGCTTTGCTCTCCCCAGAACTGCAGCCTCCGAGGGAATGACTTCCCATCTCCTGTGAGACTAAGGCATCATATCGTGTCTCTCTGGGATAACTTTGGCAATGTCACTAAACGAAGAGGAAAGCTATGAATATGACTGTGAGAAAGAAAATCAGAGAGAAGGCACATTTGACAGGCAGACCCTTGATATCTTGGAAGAAGGTACTTTTCACTTCACCTTTTGGTTTTAAACTTTTGTGGTAGTAGCACATGGCAACATAAAAGTGATTTGAGTGATGTTTGTGGATTTAAATCTACTAAATTTTACAGTTTTTTAATGTTTAGCCAATACATTTGGATGGAATATTGAGAAGATACTCATGAATAGAATGAACGTTAATTTATGTACACTTCTCTAAAGAAGAAATACATGATCAACAGATGCAGGATATGCAATAACTTTTTTATAATGAAACTGGATTTGGGAATTATCTTTCTTTGGAACTGTAGTGCATTTTTTATATGTACATCGTGTGTGTGTGTGTGTGAGGTTGTCATTCCCACAGGTACCTCTAAAAATGAGTAGAAGACCAGAGCAACAATTTTGTGCTTATACATGAACTTGAAAGCACATAGACAGAAATAACCCAATTTTGGGGTCTTGTGACAACCTTTCAAAGAAACAAACAACCCAAAAATCTTGTCATACTTCGCGGAAATACTGGACATTTGCAGTATTGCAGGCAACTGGGTTGTTAGGGTGGGAATGTGAATTAAGTGCGTAGAAAATCCTCCCGTGCACCTGCTGTGTACAGAGTGTAGCCATTTAAGGGCTGCTTCCAGCCAATTTTTTCAGGGCTTCAGGTATCAAAGGCTAAATGCACCATTTATATTATTTCAAGTGCTGTAAATTTTGCTCTAAAATAGCATTTTTGTGGTAGAGAACTGGTACTTCCAAATACACTGTCATAAAACTGCTGTGAGGATGCTTTGAAAGATTGTTAGCACCGAGAATGTCACCTGCTGTGAATTTCCATCCTTGTTCACAGAAGAGAGTTCCTGTGTCCAAAGCCTCACTGGATGAAACATGCTCTTTGAATCCTGGCACATAGGACTCTCCTGTAAAGACTTCCGCAGAATCCAATATTCCTTCTGGATTTCAGTCCTACTTAGTCAATAAACTATCCATCACTCCTGCTGTGGGTCTCTGAAGGAAGCCGAGATAACTTGTGTGACTGTGCAAAATAGAAGGGTGCTGGGGAGAATACTGGTAAAAGGAAACTTTAAAACTGGGGGTGGGCAGGAAACATCATGAGAGGCCAGTTGACATTGTTTTATGTTTGATTCTTTTTTTTTGTTAGTGATTAAATGGTTGCTGAAATGCTGTTCTTTTCTTCCTGCTAACTTTACCTTTCATGCAGATCTGAATACAGTGTGAAGGTTTTCTTGTTGATTTTGAGAGAAAAAAAATAATGTTGAGTTCCATCTGGGATAAATTTAGCCCTGACTTTCTACAGTACCTTCCCCTCAAAAGCTCAGCATGTATTTGAAATTCCTTCTAAAGATGCCTTCTCCCTTCCACCTATACGTTCAGGTCACCTACACACTCAGTCTAGTAGTGATACAGGTGTATAAAATCGATATGTGGTATCTCTGTGTATCTTTGCACATGGATACTTGTAGAAACCATGGTATTTCTCTTGGGGATGAGTCAATCCATCCTATATGTAAAGTAAATGGAAACACAAGCATGTAGCCTTTTCATGCTGCACAAAAGAAATATTTTAGCCATATCTGGCTATAAATCAGAAACAGGAAGTCTGAGAATATGCTTAATTTTAAACATTTATAGTTGTTGAAAAGAAGGAGATAAAACTGTGTAATTAAGACTCCTTAAATCTTTGGCCTATTCCATGAGCAGAATGTGTACTCCTTACTTGACTGTTATTTCTGTGATCATTTTGATATAGTGAAGTTTTTCTTTGTCCCAATACTTAGATCCCGTGACTGATACCAGTCCTGTTTCTAGACCCTCTGTCACAGAACTAGCATTACATGGCAGCGTTACAGAATCGGTTCTCTTGATGAATATGGGAGGCACCTTCATGAAGGTCTGGGCTGAACAGTCCTAGAGTTAGTGCTTTGATTGGACTTGTAAATGCCTGACAGCAACATGTTTACTCTTTGATAAGCTAGGCTTTTGAGCTGACTGCAGTGAAACTTTGTGCAGGGATATTTGTTGATAGCGTCCACTCAGTTTTTGTTGATTAAAGAACTTGAGCTGTGAAAGGGCAGCCCATCAGTGTTCTTTGGGTAGCGATTTGTTGGGTCAGCTAGTTCTGAAACTGGGCCATGTTTTGATTCTTGGTTTTGCAGATGGGACAGGAAAAGATTATTAACCTGTTTAGGGCCTGTGATGGCAGCCAGTCGTTACTATTTCAGTTTACTAATGTAACAAATTAAAAGCCCTCCTTACCTAAAGTACTATGTAAATGCAGGCTAAGATTCTAGCTCAAGTTTAATTAAAAAAAAAAAAAAAAAAAGTCTTGTGGCCACTGTTAAAATCTCAAATTCAGGTGATCCAGGGGTCTGTCTTACAGAAAACCTCAAATACCTGTTTTGTCTCACAAAGACATTCACTAGATTGGAGGCCGTACAGGGCTCTGGAGTCTTTAAACACTAAAGCAGAGAAAATGGAGACTAATAGTTCTTGAAAGCATTGGCACAGACAATCGCTCCTAAAGAGTGGGAGTAGGAAAAGATCATGTATTTAAGAAAGGGAGACAGCTGACAATGCATGGCTTCTAATATAGGCTTGTAACTTCATTTTAGGATTTTTGAAAGATTTTCAGTCCACATCCTGGTTTTAAGACTTGCATCCATTTATTAATGGCAAGGACTTCTTGACAAGAAATGGGTGGAGGCAAATGTCAAGATGGCAATTCAGTGACTAGCAATTGCAAATCCTGCAAGAAAAGGTTTAACAGAAGAGCTATGCTGAGCTGTATCAGTAGATGGTGTTTGCATCAAGGTGATGCTGAGTTCTCTCCAGGTGTTTTTCCTTATCTTCTTAGTTTCACTTTGGGGCTGTATTTTCCAAGTTACCACACTTGATCTGTGTTTATGCTTGTAGAAGGAAGGATTGTGTGATGTTCTTGTTGAAATTTCCTTTAATTTGATTCTTCATTCGTCTCAAGAAGATTAGATGCAGTTCATGCCCTGCTTAGAGGAAGTACTTTGAAATGGTTACTTACCTGAGTATTTGGGCATTTAGGAAACAAATGTTTTTATGAGAGGTTTTATTGCTGGATTTACTAAGCTATTTGAATACTTCATGAGAGAAATGTTAGTAATCGAACAGCCTTCAAACCATAGCTTATAATGGCAGGATAAAATTTCTTCTAGAAGAATCAGAAACTGCACCTTAATATCAAAGGCTTAATTAGCAAACTATGCCATTGCAATCACAGTAAGCTAGTTTGTAACATTAAAAATAATAATCTATTGGTATTGTTGCATTTATGGTAGTTATTTTTCACCATGCTAAGATGTACTTACAGACTGAGTATGTATTTATTGTTCACAACATTATGTTCTTTCCAGACTCTTCCGTGGAGCTCGCCCACAGTGTGACATGACAGTTGTGAAGCAGCTGTGACCACTCTTTATCCCTCTAACAGGGTCAGAGCCACCCGCTGAACTCCCTGTCTGCCTTCTGGAGGGACTGGCCTGCCCGTGGGGTGGGGGAGGCTGGAGGAACTGCAGGCATCTTGTATTTAAAATTGGGACTTCTAGCAAGTCGTGCCTCAGAAACACATTCTTCAAGCTCCGGTGACAGTAGTCTCGTAAAATCTGTAAGGTCTTTAGATGAACATGTTCCCTTGGGGCCATCTCAAATGTGGCAGACCTGAAGTCTCTGCCCCAGTTTAGCCGGGACTGCCAAAAACTCCTCTTCAGTGGAGGAGAAGCTGCTGTGTTTATCTTTAAATGTGTAAAATCTTCTCAGTCTGGGTCAGTAACAGAGCTGATCGCACATCTTAGAGTTTTCCTGAGTTTAATTGAAAGGGAATATACGTAATATGGCATAGTTTCAGAATTCCTCATGCACTTGGCACAAGTCGATGTAGTGCTCGCAGTAACCGGGGCCAGAGCGTAACTATCGGTGGCTCTGGAACTGAAGCTGTCATTTTTAGCAAGTGCTTTATCCTCAGAGTGCAAAAATACCCTGCCAGAATTCAAACCAACATGAGCCGAGGAGTCTGACTCTGCCAGGGTCTCTGATGGCTCGTGCTTGCCAGGTGGGAGCCGGCAGCAAGGAGCGCGGCTGGTCTGTCAGTGTTACTGTGCCTGTCCTGTGCGCCTGGATGCGCAGCATTTGGGGTGCGATGAACTGGCCGTTGTATCTTTGTGTTTGGGCAGAGCTCTGAGCAGAGGCGAGGGAGGCAGAAGTCACCTGTGAGGCAGGGCTTCTCATGACTGCTCAAGAATATAGTAGGCCTTGCGTAGGGAACTGTGTGGAAAAAAAGCAGTGAGTTTGTCAGTAAGAAGCATCAGTATTAAAATTGCCAGAGATCTGTGCTCCATGAACAGTATTCCCTTATCCTGATGTAGTTTCTGAAGAAATAAATTTTGGTAGTAGGGAAATCCTCATGCACTGAGTTTTCCCTGTTAGACTATAATTACACAGGTCAGTATTATCTGCCCAAAAAGTGAAATGTTACCGTAACATCTTAACCCCATTCTGTTTCCTAGTAGTTGGAAATAGGTGGGAAGAGGAGCAGTGGGAGCTGGGCTTTCCTCTTCAGCCATGGCTGCTCTCTTTCAGTGCTTTAGTTTGTCCCTGATCACTAGGTCTCAGAAATGAAGAGGGGATGGATATGCCTCATGCAGGGATGCAGGGAGCAGAGACTGAGGGCAGTTGTGATTGCTGGCTCCTGTGATTGATTTCCCACTGCCTCCCCCTTTTTTTTCTTCCACCCAAATCCCCTGTTTGGTGGGTGGTGGCTCATTGCAGGAGCTCCCAGTGGTGGGATTCTTGCTCCCCTTCCCTTCCTTGGCTGCTTCCTGTTCCTGGAAACATACTTTTCCTCTAAGCAGCATGATTAGATGGCAGTGTGATTTTTCAGGGAGCAATTCAGGAAGGTACATACTTTCCTTCCTTCTCCCTGAGCATCTTCAGTTTGAGAGTCAGTGCTTTAGTCAGTGTGGAGCTTGGAGCCTGAAATAAGCTTACGGTCAGATTCTGCATTAAATAGATGATGAGATAGAAATGCAGAATACATCCTTTCAGCTGTGGCCACATCAGGAGATACAGGAATGTGGGTACCTCTAAATTTGCAACCTTTAAGAGGGTATGGGGATGGTGGTGGGTGCTTGAAGGCAGAGGAGACTCTTGATCTGTGTAACACTAATCCGTTTGGGTGTTTAAAAAACCCAAATACTTTGAACTGAAAATACGCCCCTGGTAGCATGTACTTAATGCTGTCATGAAAATAACGTGATAGAAGCTTTCTCTGTTTCCTGGTTTGGATCTGGGACATGAGTTTCAAAGCGGTTACCAAAACACGTTTTCTAAACCTGTGTTTCTGGAATTCTCTGGGCCCTCCACTTGCTGTAGACTGTGCCCCCACCCCCAATTCTTTTTGGCTTTATTGTTAACAGCCTTCTCCATAAACTGGGAGGTGGTACAAAGTGTGTTTGATTTGGATGTTGGCATGCATCCATTTAGACACTGTGCTTCCTATCGCCCTCAAGCAAAAATACTACTGATTTGCAACTGAGCAAAAAGAGGTCAGTAAATTGGCACTCTAGGTTGTGTGTTAGAGGGCATTGTCCTTCATTTGCTCTTGTTTCCTCTTTACAGCAGTGTTACCAGGCTCTCCTGCTCGTCAAACTCTGGTAGCCTAGAAACCTGCTATGCAGAATCCGTTAGAGATGGGGAGTTTGTGGGGTTTTTTCCCCTCTCTACTTCACTGATCAGTTCTCAAAATGTTTTTTCAGAATAGTGTGTGTTTTTTCCACTGGTAGATTATTTGAACAGTAAGGAAATCAAAATCACCGCGCTGGCTGTTGGCCATATGTTATCTTGTAATCTGTGGAGGCTGAATGACTACATACTTAGACACTGTTTTGCGGGGTTTTTTAATGCTGCTTTTCAGTTGTTTCCACTCCTCTCACTCTTCCCCTTCTCTTCCTCACAAGCCTTGGTTTCTGAGGGATGGAGACAAACACCTCTCTGCAAGTTTGCCCTCCTTCCAAAAGGAAAAGGTTTCCTTTAGTTAGGAGCTCTGTGTTTCTGCTGTGTTGCATGTTGGGTGCCCATGGGAGGTGGTTGATGGGAGGAGGCCTTTTATTATATGCGGTCTGTTGAAGTTTGTTTCCACTTGGTCGTTGAAGAGGATGCAGAAGAGATGTTTCTGCTTTGAAACCCTTCCACGTTAGCAGAGTAGTATGTGGAGACCTCTGTTTTAACAGTGACCAAGAGAAGTTTCCTGGAAATTCTGAGATATAAAAGCTGTTGTTGATCAGCCATTTATTACGGCTTTGCATGTAATAAACCTGTTTTGACTGTGACAAAGCTGTGGTGTTAAAGATTAAATGGCAAGTTCTGAAGGAATAGCGAGTGAGTCAACCTTTGTCACTCTTTCTCCCAGCTGAGTGTCTTTATTCTGTCTGTGGGAGCACTGTCCTTTTACCAGCTCGCATGTTAGGAGGGTTATATATTCACCTGAACTAGGATGTTTTGAGGTTGCCATAGTCATAATCAGCGGTGATTATTAGTGCTAGGTACGGAGTTAAGATGAGCTTGCTGATGACAATCTCAAACACCATTTTATAGTAGCGAGGGAATGTTGTAACCAAGGGAACTATTTATTAAACAGTTATTTTTGGAAAATAAACTGCTGGCATCAGGTCTTCTGATAGACATTTTATTGCATGACTTATGAACTCACTATGTTTGAAAACACAGGGTTTATAGTGATCTGTTTTTTTTTGTTACTGTGAAGAGTCTTCTGGACGTGACATCATCTGCCTTATGGGAAATCTGTTTAGCCCCTTTGTTTGCTGTAGCTGATGTTCTCTGCAAGTAACTTCAGTTTTCTGTGGCATCCTGATTAGTCTGCTTTTGACTAATATAGCTTGTAGTTTACAGATACACTATTTATTTTGTGCAGTGGTATAGTTATTCTTTATATTGCTGTGTAATTTTTTGTCAAATCACCACTGTGAAGCATAAACTTTTTGCAGTTAAAACTTTCAGACTTAATTATTTGGATAAGTGTAATTATCTTTTGAATACTTTCGAATGGCATTCTTTGGAGTTCGCTGGCACTACCAACTTTACTAGACACTGTAAATGTTTTCAGGATTTGATCCTCAAACATAGAAAGAATCTGAAGAACAGGAAAATAAATGAAACAAATTGTACTTCTTGCTCCAGTTTAAGCAACTTTCTGATGACTGTGGAAAAAAATCCTTCAACATTTCAACCGATACCTAAGTACTGTTGCACTTGATAATGTTACTGAGGAGCCTTAGTGGTGATCAGATGTGTATTCATGTGCATGTGTTCATGTGCATGTGTATTCATGTGTATTCATGTAGATTGTGCATTTATGAATTGGGTAGTGTTACTTCCTTAGGGTGGCAAACTGGTAATGTTACCGTACTCAATACACTTTTTCTTTATTTTTCATTTAAATCTTATTAGGCCTTATCTGTCTTCCCCCCCTCCCGCCCCGCCTTAATGCGTGCTAAAGCAATATTAGCTAATCTGTCAGACTGAGCATTAACTGACACTGTCAGGGGTAAATCCCCTGAAGAACAGTTTGTGCTACAGCAGCCGGATAACCAATAGTCGGTATGATCAAGTCAACATCATTAACAATCCCTGCTTTCAGGATTACAGGGTTTGAGGAAGAGGTGTAGCTGAAAATTAAAAGAATGTAATGGTAGAGCAGAAAGTGCTGCTGTTTCCTCCAGTTATTGGTGGAGTTTTAGAAAACTTGCACGCTTCTAGGTAAGTTAGTGTAGCCTCTTAAAGGATCACCTATGGTGGTAGGCTAAACTTTCTTCAGTTGTAACAGAACTTCTGGTTCCACCTTAGTGATTAATCATCTCATCCAGTCTTAGTAAATATTTTTGAGTGGTGCTGTGGCCACCATGGTGTGGTCTGGGTATTATAAGAATCATTTATTATTTTGCATGCATTTTGTATTGACTTTGCTGTCTCATACCGTAGAACCCAGTTCTTATCAACTTAGTATGACATATTATCCTCATGTTGAACAGTGTATTGGAGTTGCCTATTCGTGGAGTAGTTCTAATGCACGTAATACAACGACTAGGTGATATGATAGAATCTAATTTGTGTATAAGAACATGTTTTCACTTCTTCCTTGATTATGCTTTTTTAAACTCAAGATATTCCTCTTCACAGAAGAAAGTTTTAACATTTTAATGGTTTGTTGTGCCACTGAAAAAAACACTCATTACAAAAGAGAAACACTTGGTTTAACTTGAAGCTTTGATTTTTATTGTTTTATTCTTTTTTCTTTTTTTAATTTTAACCAAAAGTTGACACAAGTTGAAAACTTTTGCAAACCTGAACTCCTAAAAGGATATTTTTCCCCCAGTAGTATTGCCAGTATAATTAATGCTTTATTTTATTTTCTTGCAGTTTTATGTGCTGAAAGAGTGGGCCAGATGACTAAAACATACAATGACATAGATGCTGTTACACGTCTTCTTGAGGAGGCAAGTATTACATCTCTAAGACCCATGCACAGTGTGAGAAAGTAGTGCAGAAATTATACACTACCACTACTAGAGACTGTTGGTAGACTGTCCTTAAATGAGGAATAAGAACTCTGAGTGTATGTACATTTTATCTCACTGGTAAGGTAAATACAAGTTGTTTACCTCAGTGATAGGGGTTCATTACTTGTGCTTATTTTTCATTTGAGGACATTTAATGTGCTATTGGTCAAATATTTGCCATCATGAATTAGGAGGAAGAAGGGGGTTGGAAATCGTCTTAAACCAACACATTTTTATGCTACACGTGAAGCAAATAGTATCATTAGTGGTGGATTCATTATCTTTTAAAATAAATAAATAAAATTAAAAGGATTCACCAGCAGTGCTGACGTCATTATCTCAGGCAATGTCTTCCCAGTGCATAGACACAAAGCGAGAAAATACCTAATGCTGCATTTGTCTCCAAGCCTTTTCTTCTTTGCCTGATGTTCAGTTGGTTGAGTTTTTATGTTTATTGGCTTTTTTAAATATCATTATTATGTAAATTGTTATTTATGTCAATATTTGCATTCAAGAAATGGTAAAAAGTAATCGTCAGGCTACAACACATGTTCTATAAATACCATGATCAATTGTTTGACTGAAATTAACTGCTTTTCAGCAATAACTTGAACAGCGACTTTCAAAATAATGTTTATGAAGAATTCTTTAGTTAAAACCTGTTAGAATTACATTAGTTCATGGCTAGGTGTAATTTAATCCTTCATATTTGTTTGCTTATTGCAATAGCAGTGTCAAAAATGAGGTCTGTCTTGCCAAGATTCGTAGGGTGGTCTGTTCTTCATCTAATTCCACAAAGGAACAAGCATGGGAATGCTCACCTGTCCCACCTGTGCTTGATACATCCGCAAAGTCCTGCATTTTATGCTTCGAGCTGAACTCGTTTAAACAACTTCCTATGAAAGCAAAGTTAAAACTGATGCTTTACCCAAGAGACTTGTTGTGGAATAACCCATTAACTTAGTAACAGTCTCTTAGCTTTTTGTGTTCTGTTCCCTTTGTCTTGTGCGGCTGAGATTTACTTGCATTTGTTTCCATGGCTTCTTCTAGTAATGATGCAGCATTCTGCCAAAACGAGTCCCTGTAGCCAAATGTCTATAGGTCCAGAAATGACACTCCTGGGAGCAATGCCAGAAGGACTTGCTCAGCCAGTGTTTAAAGCTTCTGGTGTACTTCGCTAACTGGATGATAGCAAAGGAAAAACAAGGGAACACGTCATAGGTGAACCTTGTATAAAACAAATACTTATTGTGCATTTTTTTGTTTTATTTGGCCATCGTTTCTGATTGAATCGCTCTGTGCCTAGGCAGATGTGTATTTACAGCTCCTTTCTCTGTGTTCGAAATGGTGGCTGTCAGAAAGGGTTACATCTGTTTGCAGAAGTTAAGGTGTAACTCCTCCTGCTACCTCTGCACACACGAGCAAAAAACAACCCCGAAACCTACCCCTTGTCTGTCCTTGTTGGCAGGCTTCAAAGGAATGTGTTACAAAGTCGGCATGGTGAAAGGTCCAGCATTTTGGGGTGGGGGAGACAGGAAAAAGAAGATTTTAAAATAACACACATGCAGATTTTTGAAAATCTGTGCCTGCTGCCCTGAAACTAAGCAAAGGCAGTGACACCAGGCCTGCCTGGTGGTAAGAATAGGAACAGATTCTTCTGTGAACCTGCTTTTTCATCTCTTTCTCATAGTGTAAACATGTCTGGCTTCACTCTTTTCTTAGATATTGCTGTAATAAATCAATTTCTTATCACTGCATACGAGGCCTGACCCCAAACTGAGATTTAGAGCTGTACGGTGAAAAATTGTGTAGGAAGTCTAGGGAGGTTAATTAAAGGGCCTGAAAATACACTTACATCCCTCAGCTTTGAGGTTAGAAACCTTGCTGCTAGATAACTCGTCCTCTGTAGAGTCAAAGCTGCAGCAATGTACTTTTTTCCACTTCTTATTTATGAAGAGAGCCAAATACTGAACAATAAGCTGGCTTAATACATAAACCAAACGTTACTTTTGATACTTTTGTGGGACCTATTGTTCTGAAAGATTGTACATAAGATTATATAAAGATTTTATGGCTAGATAATGCCAGTAGCTTTCAATGCAAATGCAACCCTGGCCTTCAGAAGCCATTTGGAAAATGCTATTTATAGCTACAGTAGTGATCAATAACCTGTCTTTTTGTTTACTGATTGTTACGTAACTTCCTTTTTTTTTTCCACTACGCAAGCCTCCTCATTCAAATTCATTGACTCCAAATCCAGGTGGTCAGTAGCTCTAGGTTTTGTAGGCTTTGCCACTACATGACACAAGGTAGCTTTAAGTGAGTAAATCTGGATGGCTGACAGGGGTAGTAAATAAGCCCCTGACAGTAGTTTCAGTGACAGGGACAAAAATCTTCCTCAAATGGTGTTGAACTAAAAGTACGCGGGGAGTTACCCATACTGCCGTTTTCCCACTATTGTAAAGATCTAGTAATTGAATACACAAATGGAAAAATAAAAATGCCTAATGAATGGTGCACAGCTTTAGGCAGTTTATCATCCTGTCGCAGGCGGATTACAGACCCATGTCTCAGCTTTGCAGAAGCTGGTACATGTATAGGTACCTGTCATCAACAGGATAAGCTTCTAGTTTTTATTGGTGCATGTGGTGAACTGTCTAGACCAGTTATTTCCACTTCTGTGCAAACAGAGAGAGGGAAGAACAAGGCAAGCATGGTATGAGAGTAACCATTTAATGCAGATTTGCGCATCTGCAAAAAGGAAAGGGATAGGACTTGTTTTTATACGAAAGCGCTAATAGATGTACATGCAGGAAGAAGAGAGGAGCTGAACGTTCATTGTGGAGGTGGCTTCTGCTCCTGCACAGCTTACTGCCTTTTATTTCAAGGTGCAGCAAGTGCAAACTAAAGAATGCTTTGAAATGCCTATGTTATTTGTATTTTTACTGTGCTTTTCTAAAATTCTTTAAAATATGACCTCTAAAGCTCTGTGATTGCATTCTGCAGGTGGTATAACCAGACGATGGAACGGTTTCCCTTAGTTTTCTCAGACAAAGCTGTAACAGAGACCCAGATCTGGTTTCACTTCCATTGTTTTGCATTACACTTCATGTTGTGCTTTCGTGTGCATGGTTCAATAACTCTGTATGGGTCAGACTTTTCTGAATAACATGGGTGTAACATAAGCAGGAATAGAAAAAGAAAATTACAAAAAAAAAGAAAAACCCCAAACACTGCACCAAAACAAAACCAAACACAGAAGGAAGAAGTCTTTTTATTGTTCAAGTGCTTGTTCCTTCCCTTTTGTGACAATTGTACCCTCCCCCTGATCTGTTGGTGAATAAAAAATTTGAAATTAGTTTTCTTAATGCTTCACAGAAAGAACGGGACTTAGAATTAGCTGCTCGGATTGGCCAGTCGCTGTTAAAGAAGAATAAATCACTGACAGAAAGAAATGAGTTTCTGGAGGAGCAAGTAGAACACATCAGGGAAGAGGTAAGATTTTTATGCCTGAGTGCTCTGTCTGCTGTGATGGAGAGAATTTTCCTTCTAGCTTCACCTGTTCATACCTAATTTTCTTGGGCATCCGGTCCACAGCAGGTCAGTCAGTGTTGCACCAGTTTGGTCAGGCATTTCCATAGGGTGTACACTTCTAGAAATGTGACCAAAGAAGTAATGTGACCTGTTGGCTCAAAGCAGGTGATTTGAGGGGGGGGAAAAAACCCTAACCTTGTAGCCAGTGTTTTTTGTCCTGCCTCAGATTTCATTTTCCTCTAAAACAGCTGCTCTTTTTGTTTTGAGACTCTATACCCCCTGTTTTCTTCTACCTGTTTTGTCCTTGTTCCCCTGCTTTACGCATAATTCTCTTCTGTTTTGATATCTCACTAATGACTTTTTCCCTTCTCCTACTTTACTTTTTCTTGTTTCTCTCCTGAATCTTTCTCAGTCCTCCCTAGTTTATTCCTCGCCAACTGATGTTTAATTGTTCCTTCCCAAATGCTTTTCTATTCGTACATGAGTTACATTTTGGCTCTTAGAATATAGCATTTGAACACTGGGAGTGTGTCCCTTTTACTTCTGAAATGGAATAGAAGTATCACATGTAAGATAAATCACTTACAGATATTTCAGTAGTGCATGCGCACTGAAATCGTGTGCATTCTGCTTTTTCCAAGCTGGGCCAACTTCTTAGACTTCTGTTAAGCTTCCAGAGGAGGCCACGAAGATGCTCAGAGGGCTGGAGCCCCTCTGCTATGGGGACAGGCTGGGAGAGTTGGGCTTGTTCAGCCTGGAGAAGAGAAGGCTCCGGGGAGACCTTATAGCACCTTCCAGTGCCTGAAGGGGCTACAAGGAAACTGGGGGGGACTTTTGACAAGGGCCTGTAGTGACAGGACAAGGGGTAACGGGTTTAAATTGAAAGTGGGGAGGTTTAGATTGGATATCAGGAAGAAGTTCTTCCCGGAGAGGGTGGTGAGGCACTGGCACAGGTTGCCAGAGAAGCTGTGGATGCCCCATCCCTGGAAGTGTTCAAGGCCAGGCTGGATGAGGCTTTGAGCAACCTGGTCTAGTGGAAGGTGTCCCTGCCCATGGCAGGGGGGGTGGAACTAGATGATCTTTAAGGTCCTTTCCAACCCAAACCATTCTATGATTCTATGATTGTTCAGGTGGGCCATGTTATATTTTAGTGACTGGTAATTTCTATTCAGCATGCTCTGTATGTATGAAATTGTCAATGTTAGGAAGCATTGGTTTATGTTGGGAAGCAAATGGTTGTAGGCTGAGACTTGCTACCTTCTGTCTAGATTGCTAAGATCTTAGAGCTTCTCGTGCTTTTGCTGTGTCTCTTTCCAGGGAACTGTGATAGAATCTGTTGAAGCATGAGTCGGTAGCCTGCTGCAGTACATAAATCTGTCTGAGTTTGACTGCAGTAATGATGTTTTAGACATTTGAAGAACACCTTTAGAATATACTATGATGATGCATGTGTTTCTGAATTGGTGTGATCTATAAAACGTACTTGAAAACTTACATTGTTTCAAGTAACACCTTGCGTCTTCCACAAGCCATTGAATTTTTAATCAGATTTTTCTACAGTTGCTATTTTTTATTGTATTGCTTTGAATGGGGAGTTGGATACTATAGTTACTGGCAAATTCTTGATTGATATATCTTGGATGGAACTGTACAGGATGCTTTAAAAGAGCTCTTCGTATGTATTGCAAGTGGCACTATATTCTGCTGACTTACTGACTGAGCTGGAGGCAAATGTTGGCTTTCCTGTTCTGGGACAATGACGTTGGTTTGTCAATCTCAGCCATATGTAGCTTTGAGACAGAGGGAGAGAAATCTCACAGTTGTATGGTAAGCAGGTGGAGGACGGAGCACAGTGGATTTAAAACCTTTAAAACAGGCTGTTAATAAAACTGTTCAGGGGTGTGGAGTGTTGAATTATATCCGAGATGGGCTGATGAATAAAGCATGGATGGAGGGATCCCAGTTGTGCAATAAATGGTGTTGGAGCACGCAAGTAGAAATAATATCCTTTGGCGTGGCCTACCCTTTTTGGCAAGGAAAACTAATTCTCTTCTCTCCCAGAGGAATGCTGTAGCTTGCTGTCCAAGTCCCATCATGTGGCAGACCAGTTTATTTGTGTGCTGATCGATAGGGCCTTTGCTAGGCATATGCATGCTGACTGGGCAGGGCAGTGGCGTTCCTACCTCCAGAATGGGACGTTTGTTGGGAAGGTGGGGGACAGGGATGGGGCTGCCTCTGCCCAGGTCTATTTTTATTTAGAGGGATTCAGGAGCCGCAAAAGTGCCACCAGAAATAAGCTTCTTACCAGGTGGCTTGATTTGTTGGGCCATATGTTCTATCAACACCCATCTTTACACTGTCATTTTGACTCCTTCAGAAACTGATGCTTCTGAGGCAGAGCTCCATCAGGCTTTAAAGTCATGACACATTTGTATGTTGAAAATCTTTCTTTAGTAGGTTTCAGATCTTCCATTAATACTGATTTTTGAGTATTTGAACAGAATGGTAACTAAGACAACTGTCCCAAAGAGCAAGAGATAAGAGAAGGGAATTGAAATACTACTTTTAAAACTCTGTAAAAATTGCCTTAAAAGGCAAGGTTTGTCTGGGGAATCTGTGATTTCTGTGATATACAGACAAGTTATTTCTGCTGTGTGGTATACAGTTTAGGTTTTTTTGGTGTATGTGTTATGGTGTGAACAATTTGGCTTTGTGTGTCCAGACAAAACCTTCTGGTCATCCCATTAAGGAGCTTACATTTTTCCTATGTCCTTATAACATGCCACATCCATAGGTACCTGTGAAAGTAATACAGACCTGTACAAAAATGTATTAGATTCTTGGGTTTGTCTTTTGAGTTTGTAATGTCAGGTGCTGGTCAGGTTTAGGAAGGGGCTGTGATCATGTTTAATAAAAACTGATGGAACTGAGACTTTTCCTGTAGTGCACCAGGGAACAAAAGATGAGTGTGCTGAGGCACTGTACTGCATGCACAGACACTTCAGTCTCATCTTACTGTTTCAGAATTATATACTGAAAGCACGAACATAATATTGAGAAAACTTTCATAATTGTAAATTGGTTTGCTTAGAGAGATGAGCTTCTACCTTTTCAGCAGCAGAAGGGTGGTTCCCAGGTACACTGTGTCAACCTGCTGTTGTATTGCCACTTCCAGCAAGAACGCTGCAGCTCCCACCTCCAGGTGTGTCCCTTTTCCCTGGGATGGTTGTTGTCTCCTTTGAAATTAGAGCTCAGTGTCAAAACAGTGTAAACTGTTGCACTGTGAACTGTGTTTGGAGTGGAGTAGTTCATTTGGTTTTTGCTTCTCCTAATCTTTATACATTTCCCAATTTATGCTTCTTTTTCTCTTCAGATTTTGTCATGTGTTTCTGAAGGTAAAAAGGCAGCACTTCAATCGTAGTGTCAGTCCTCAGATAACGCCACCTCAAACGCCTGGGAGCATCTGAGTAATACAGCCCTTTAGTCCTCTTTTTCTAGTTCCAGGTCACATGTCAGAGTTTGTGTTTTGGTGATAGCTGGTTTCAAAGTCCAGGTTCGATTTTCTTCTGTATAAAGTGAGAAGACAAGAAAAGCTGAATTATAATCTGGAAAGGTGTCTTAAAAAAGGGAACGTTGGTTTTGGTCTATTAGAGTAGGTTATGTTGGAAAGGTAGAAATGCTCTTTGGCTTGGCACTTGCATGACTGTTATTTACATACAGTGTAATTAATTTTAAGTGAATAATTCCAACCTGTGAAGCATTTAACTGCTGTCAGTCAGGAAAGGAATCAGCTGGACTCCTGAAACAGTTGTTCATGGTTTGGTAAGGATTGTTCCTGCAAGCTAGGTCCCATGTCTCTAACGTCTTGTACTCTATGTGAGAATCCTTTTATCTTTTTCCTTAAATTATTTCTGAGATAGGTGCATCTATCCATGACATAATTCTGAAGCTGAGTGAAGCTTTCAGGGCAGTGGAGTGCCTTAAAAGCCTGAACAGGTGAAGTCCTGGGAACCAAGCTTGGTGACAGCCCATGGGCCTTGGTCACATGTGCGGCAAGACTAGTGTGAAAATGTGTCCTGGGGCTGGCTGGGATGGAGCTAATGTTCTTCATGTCAGCCGACACGGTGCTGTGCTTTGGATTAGTGAGTAAAACGGTGTTGATAACAACTGGTGTTGGGGCTATTGCTGAGCAGTGCTTGCACAGCATTGAGGCACACTCTGTTTCCTCTCTGCCCCCCATCTGCGCAAGGGGTTGGGGGCAGGCAAAGCCGGGACAGCTGACCTGAACTGACCAAAGGGATATTCTGTACCTTATGTTGCTGTGCTCAACAATAATAGCTCAGGGAAAGGAGGAAGAAGCTGGGACATTCATGGTTATGGTGTTTGTCTTCACAAGTAACAATTATGTGTGCCAAGGCCCTGCTTTCCAGAAAGTGGCTGAACATCCACCTGCTGATAAAAAAATAGTGAATAAATTCCTCATTTTGCTTTGCTTGCATGGGCAGCTTCGCTTCACTTCTTAAACTGTCTTTATCTCAGCCCGTGTGTTTTTCTTGCTTTTGTCTTCTGATTCTCTCCTCCATCATATGGAGGTTGGGGGGGCAGAGTACATGCTCAGCTGGTGGGTGCTTAGTTGCTGGCCGGGGTCAACACACCACAGGATGTGATGTTAAAGGGAGGTGTTGCTGGATATTACTGCAGCAAGGGTTTTTTTCACATTTTGCAGCATGATTGAGGTTGGAAGTAATTTCTGGAGGTCATCTTGTCCGAACTCTGTTCTCAAGCAGAGTCACCTACAGCTGGTTGCCCAGGACCATGTTCAGACAGTGTTTGAATATCTCCAAGGATGGAGATTCCACAACCTCCCTGGGCAACCTGGGCCCAGTCACGTGCACAATAAAAAAAGTGTACCTAGTGTTCAGGAGGAATCTCCTGTGTTTCAGTTTGTGCCCATTGCTTATGGTCCTGTTGCACTAAAAGATCACCCTTTCTAGGTGCACAGATTTTGTTTCATGGTTTTCTAAATTGAGGTTAGTTTGGGGTTTTTTCCCCTTGCATTTTAGAACCCATGTCTCAGGACATCTCCCTCAGCACATCTGATAACACAGAATAGCCTTAGTAAAGTAAATGACCTTGTTTGCTTAAAATTCTGCACAGTAAGTGCTTTATTGCATTAGCTCTGCTTTTTGTTAGATGAAAATGCAGCTTAAATCTATTTTATTGATATTCTTTGTTTGTTTGTGGTTTTTTCCACTAATAACTACAAATATAAAGATGCCTACAATACCAAAAGCAGAAGCCTAATAAAAACAAATGTGCTCTGCAATTTGTGCACTGGAAAGTGAAAACTGAGGGCCAAGTCTTCAGTGGAAGGGAAGAGAGCTCCCTGATCAGTTATGCTATTTATAGCTGTGTAAGGCAAATAAAAATTAATTTCTTCCCACTGGAATCTTAAATTGCAGTTGTGAAGTGGTGCATGTTCTACTGTGTAACTGGGCTTTTAACCCTTTTCTTGGAGAAATGCAGTATAAATTAACCAATGTTAAGTTTGTGTAGAGGGTCTCTTAACAATCCAATTTCAATGTTTTGTTCCTTTTTGATAGATATATGTACTGAGTATGGGACTCCCACATACTACTGTACTAGATTCATGTTTCAAAGTCATCAAAAGCCCAAACTACAGCCCAGAAACTGCACTCTCAGAATGGCAGCCTGCCACCGTGTGGTGGTGTTCTGCAGCTGAACAGGCAGTTGAGTCCCAGATGTAACCTTACTACACAAGCATTTTAGTAAATTTATCTAAAGTCTCTTGGAGAAGAAGGGGTGTCTGTATCTGAGCTCTGCAAGGTCTGCTTCCAAGCCAGAAGGTGACAATCACGTCAAGTGGATAAAAGCAATGTTTGGTTTGACTGTGCCACACAAATTTCTTGCAGTATCTTTGCAATATATCCATTTCTGTGGATGTGAATCTAGACTAATGCAATAGTGAATCAGGATTGCTCATCTTGAAGGTGAAAGAGAAACGTGGCTAATAGCAGTAGATAATTGCATTTTTGAACATTTAGTGGCTAATTTAAAAGGTAAACTTTTCCTTCTTTCCGAGAAATGAAGGAACTGGTTCTGGTGTGTTCCAGTCTTGGCCCCTTGATTTAGACTGAAGATGATACTTGGAGGATGAATAAGGAGCTAATTCCTACTGTGTTTCCTTAAGAATGTGCCCAGAAAATCAACGTGCTGATCTGCAAGCTCTTCCTTTGTGCAGGTTTCTCAGCTGCGGCATGAGCTCTCCATGAAAGATGAGCTGCTCCAGTTCTATACCAGTGCTGCTGAAGAAAGTGAGCCGGAGTCCGTCTGTTCCACCCCGTAAGTTAATCGGTCTACAGCACTGAACTTCCATCTGGTGCCAAGCGTGGGTAGTTTGGACAATTTCATAGCTTTGAAAGGTAGTGAAATGATCCCTGTGTCAGCTGGAACTGTAAATGGAACTCTGAACTTGGTGCGTGGCACCAGCCTAAAGGATTTGTGTTGGCACCCGGATAGCCAGCTGGTCCAATGAGAGTGAGGAGTGGAGAGAACGCAAGGAGGTGGCTGACGCAGCACTGTGACTTCCACAGGAACCAGGTCACTGTGGTGGTGAGGCAGACACAGGTCCCGCTGACAGCACCCCACTGCACCACGTACCTTTGCACGCTGGGCTGGAATGTGCTACGTGCGTGACCTTTGCGCATGAAGGACTTGAAGGCACTATGGAAAAATGCCAGGCAGAGGGAAGGAAATAAAGCGTGGCTTATAGCCTGGGTTCCAGGCAATTAGCTGGCAGAACGGCACCGCAGGCTCCGAGGGGCTGTCTGCCCTTGCTTGCGGAGTTACTGCTGTATGCTGGGGAAGCACGTGCAGCAGTAATCAGGAAGCTCTCGGGTCGCTCCCTGTAGTAAGGTGGTTTCCTTTCTCATAACCTTGGTTGAGTAATTTTTCCATAGGAAATGCATGGAATAATACGTAAATTAATAAAAATGTTTTCTTTTACAAATCACTGCGAATATATTGCTGCCCAAACATACTGGCGTGAACTTCACATAGCTCTGGCTAGTTTTGAGACCTCTGTTCAGTCTGTTCTTCCGTGAGGTTGGCTGTAATATAGATATTACTATTTAATTATTATTAAAACAACAATTATTTTGTTTTCATTACAAGGCTGAAGAGGAATGAATCTTCCTCCTCCGTCCAGAACTATTTTCATTTGGATTCTCTTCAAAAGAAACTCAAGGACCTTGAAGAGGAGAATGTTGTGCTTAGATCTGAGGTGAAATTGCTCTCTTTGTGTTTTGCTTAATGCAATTGTTCATTTAAGTATGAGAATGCAGGTACTGAGAAGCATGTATTAAAAGTTGAGAGAGTCTAATTAAGAGTATATAATTCCACATGTGACACAGATATCTTTGTAGGAGTTTAGTCACCGTCCTTTAGCTTTCTAAATGAAGGAAAGGCTGAAACATGGAAGCTACGTGAAGCTATGTGGAAAACAGTTTCCTGGCCAAAAGAAGGTGCAGGAGCATGGGCAGGTTTTGGCAGTCCAGCACTGCACTTTGCCCAGGCCTTAAAGGGCTGACCTGGGTGATTTTAGCTGCAGATCTGAAGCTTGTAGGCTGGCATGGTCTCTCTGGTATAAATTCAGCATTTGTCAGAACAAAAATTGCTAGCCTAAATTTGCATCACATATCTTCAGTCTGTGTTTCAAGTCAGGCTGTTAATATTTGAAGTTGAATGTATTTTTTGTGCCTTCTATTTCTGATAATATTCAGTGTCTCACAGACGACACAGTTTCTAAAAGTTCCTTTACTGTTCCCTATCTGTCAGAAATAACACTTTGTAATTCAGTACCCTGCGAATGATTTTCTGTTTTCAGGGCAACTTTTGAATTTGGGGAGCAGGGTACCATTTCTCAAACATGTAGCAGGGTATAGCAGAAGAAACATTTGAGCTAAGAATGAATGTAGGAAAAGAGGGTATCGTTACCATTTCCTACAGCAAATGCAGGGCCTGTTGCAAATAAGTAGTGGCACATCTTTGGACAAGACACAGTGTAACAGAGAGCGCTGGACGCCTCGTTGAGAGGTCGCACAAGGAAGATGAGCCATAGATGGTTCAACAACAACAAAAGTAGGGTTAGAGCTGAGCGGGCCACTGCATCAGGAGCTGGTAGGAGAACCCCACGAGGCACTGGCTTCCCTGGCAGGGAGATGCAGTCTGTGCCAGGAAACCACAGGATGGAGCCATACCTGTAACCTCGGAGCTACGCAGTTCCCTACAGATGCAGTCTGTGGGTGTCTGTGCGTGCCCCCAGCACTGGGAATAGATTGCAGACCCACTGAGCTGGCACCAGACAGAGCCAGCTGGGTGTAGCCACGCTGCTCTTGGCACTCCTAGAATTGGAGCAGAAAGGACAAACCAGGGAAGGAGGTAGCACTAAGCTTTTTCTGTGGATATATAGTCTCAGTGTCAGAACTTTTTCAAATACCGTTTGAATGATTTTTAAATACTTGAATACTCTAATTCGGTTCTCTGAACCCAGCATGTAACTAGTTTGTGATGCTACCTAGCCTAGTTCTGGTGACCAGAGCAAACTCTGCACACTAGTCTTTTGCACGTTCAGGGTTTTATTTGTATTGTAAGTGCAAAATACACAAGTGACATCTAGTGGGGAATATGGTGGTGATAATGCAAGTTCCTGCATACAGTAATGTCTCTGCTGGATATTCACCTGGTCCCTTTTTCCAGAACGTGAGGGAGGGCAGGCAAAAACTAGTTTCTCACTGTCTTCCTGGAGGAGTGATTAGAAAAGCTTGTCTTCCTGAAGCAGATGGAAATGCAGCAACAGACTGGCAAAGAACAAATGTGTTAATGTAGCATGTTTGATGTGGATTTCTTGAATAGGCCTGTCAGCTGAAGACTGAAACAATTACTTATGAAGAGAAAGAACAACAGCTTGTCAATGACTGTGTAAAAGAGCTAAGTATGTCCTTATTTCTTTTCCTTTCTCATTCAAGATTGTTCAGTTAACAAAAAAAAGACAGACGACTGAGTCAGATCAGTCTGTCATGTTTTTCTGTCACACTTATTTTCCTTATATAAGTAGTTGTGAGGAGAAAATTTCAGCCAGAAATTTCTGCTGTGAAATTTCAGCCAGTAAGCTGAATCTTTCTCACTTGCAAAATAGTTTCACATAGAAAATGTTATTGTTATGGGCAAGTACAGTCTCCTTTGTCGTATGACCACTTTCTGTCTTTCTGTTTTTGTGTCCTACTGCTGTTTCTCAAAAGTACCTTGCTGTGTACTGGGGAAGGATTCTGCTGAATCAAGTGGTTTTCCCAAAGAACATCTTTCTGCTTACTTTTCTGCCTCTGAGTTTGTAATGTTCATTGTAATTGCTTATCTTAAAGGGGATGCAAACATCCAGATTGCCAATATCTCTGAAGAGTTAGCAAAGAAAACCGAAGATGCTGCCCGGCAGCAGGAAGAAATCACCCATCTTCTCTCTCAGATAGTCGATCTGCAGAAAAAGGCAAAAGCTGTAAGGAATCCAGTTGCAAGATTACCATTGTGATTTGCTACTGTTGTAGCTGGAAGACAAGTTACAATTTTTTGTATGCTAAAGCCTAAAAGAAATTTTCTGCCCTCCTTATCTGAATGTCCTTGTTTGATATTTAATACCTAGCATACTTGACTAGAAAGCATCCATTTATTAAAAGATGCATATATGATATTGAAAACTGTTTATTTATTTATTAATTTATTGTAAATATTAGATGTGAAATTCTGCGCTAATCTTAATGACTTTGATAAGTCAAGAATGTCAGTACAAGTATTTCAGTCTGCCCATACTTACTAGTTTTAGGGTCTTGAAGGTTAATTTAGCAGGGCACAGACTGGTGCTGGGTGTTCTGGTATTAACATTTTAAAGTGTTGTTTAAATGTTTATACTAACGTGTGGAAGAATACTGCTGCAGAGAGAGTCTTGAGAAAAGTTAGATTTTTCCTACTTATCTGTAGTATATGATACAAACATCATCACAGGACAAAACATCACAGTATGTCTAATATTAATTTGGCATATTTTAGTGTGCAGTTGAAAATGAAGAACTCGTCCAGCATTTGGGAGCAGCTAAAGATGCCCAGAGGCAGCTCACAGCAGAGGTGAGTACATTACTTAGTGTTAGAATAATTTGGTAGTGGGGCAATGGCTGTTCATTTTACTCGGGGAGTTTTAGTCTAAGCTCGATCAGAAGTATTAAATAACTTAGCCTGTGTATATGGAATGAAGGAACATTTATGTTCCTTGTAGAGTTCAAAACTTTTTCTTTCTTGTTCTCTTCTCCTTCAACTGCCACATATTTTGAAAAACAGTGTTATGGCCTATATAGGAACCCCTATAGGGGTTGATTTCCCTGCACTGGTAGTTTAAGCATATTTTGAATAGTGAGATAACACAGAAGAGTTCATTAATGCTGTATTTGTTCAATGAATAAACTGAAGACAGTCCAGGATTGCTGACTGTCTTCTGGATGCTACACTCACATGAACCATGAACAGAACGGGTGGAATAGAATGAATAAAGCTTGATCCCTGTATGATGTGTCCTGTACTTGGAATACTTGGTGTTGAAGGTGGGAATGCCCATAGAACCTTTCCTGCTAACGGGCCCTTTTTATCTGTGGTATTCCACAAAGTTTGAGCTCATGCTTCTCTGTCTCTTTCTTAGGAAAGACCTTAACAGGATCTCTGTTTCTAAGCAAAGTAGCTTATTTTTATGAAACTTGTAGGAATGTGGTATTTCAGACTTGTACCCCTTTGCCAAACTAAGTTGAAGTGGCTGATGAACTCAGAAACTGTGAGGGCTCACAGACATCTGCAGGCAGAGTGATTACATAAGATGTGTTTCCTGAGAAAGTCAAGCTAAAAATAAGGCATGGTCTGAGGTTGTTGGAGGAGATATATATATATATATATATCACATTTTATATGTATATATGTATCTGTGCATGTATGTAAGCCAGTTTTAAAATTCTTGAGTCCTTTGGAGCACTGTGAAATGTGTTTTCTCTTTCCTGTGCTGTGGTTATCATGGCAGTAGTCAGGCACTCCGTCT
Organism: Eurypyga helias; assembly: GCF_000690775.1. Taxonomy (NCBI): domain Eukaryota; kingdom Metazoa; phylum Chordata; class Aves; order Eurypygiformes; family Eurypygidae; genus Eurypyga; species Eurypyga helias. The sequence continues at coordinate 10,046 of NW_010240307.1, read as the reverse complement.
GATCAGACTAGAGATGCTTTAGCTCTGTATCTTCTCCTTGGCAGTGGCTTCATGTAGATACATAGGGTAGGAAACAGGGTGAGCAGGTTCTTCCCACATCACGCTCGACTTCCCCCCACACTTCCCTTTTACCACTCCATGTTACTGATGATTTTCAATGATATTCACTCGTCGTAGTTCTGTCCCTTTAAAGTGGAATATTCTTCCTACACCATTATCCTTTACCAGTGTTAAAAGAATTTGCAGGCTTTTGGAGATGATGGTGCAGCCCATAACGTCTTGAATGGTTTTCTATGTGTTACAGTTGCGAGAGCTGGAAGACAAGTATGCAGAGTGCATGGAAATGCTTCATGAGGCTCAAGAAGAGCTGAAAAACCTTAGGAACAAGACCATGCCAAATGCCGTATCACGTCGGTACCACTCTCTTGGTCTCTTCCCTATGGTAAGCAGATTAAGAAGAAAAAACCCGCAAACACCAGAGAGAGTACAGCCAGAGGAAATGTGTTGGAATCTGACTTACAGCTTCAGGGGTAGGATGCTTGGCCACATATGATCATGGGTAAAAAGTGTATTGATATAGTGTCGAAGGATACTCGAGTGATCAGTTCTGCATAGCTGGTTCTGGAACAGCGGTGGTGTGCAGTTCCTTCTTTGTGCTGCAGTATTATGTACAACCTGCAGCTTGTTGTGCTTATGCTGTGAATCATAGGTAGCATTAATATGTTGTTACACAGTTCTAGGCGTCTTTCCTATGCATCTGCTGTACTGTCGTGACTGATTTTCAGTAGGAGCTTCCTGTTTTTCTTCAATATCCTTGGAGATGTAACATCATGGTAACATAACTGATGTTTTCCAGACATGGCATCCTTCTAGACACTGACAGGATACATTCCAGGTCATCAGTACTTGAATAGGTTGCACATATTCTTGGCTTAGGGTCACTGAAAATTCAGTGATTCTTTAAAAGAATATTTCTTGATAATATATGTTACAGCAACACCAATTATGGCAGTGTCCCTGGTGGAGGAGAACGTCTAGGTTCAGTTCAGTGCCTGGCTCTGCTTGCCTGTGTATCTCTAGAATAATTCCATGACTTCTGAGTACAGTGATATCAGTGACATTTCTTTTGAGTTACATTACTGTAACTTGAGCAGCAGGATCTGGCCCTCCTTGTCTGTAGCCATGTCTTGTCTCTTAACTGCTGAGGAAGAACAGAGATTATATTTGTGCCCAGAAGTAGTAAATGTCAGCAAAGGCTTAACTTGCCACTTGGTGTTGCCTTCTGAGACTGGACACAGGCCACCTAAAAGTGCACAAGTTGTACACGCATAGATGCCGTTGAAACTGCGAAACGTATGCTTGTGCTGAGATAGGTTTATGCGTTTCCTATGAAAGTGATTTTCAAATGTTGACTCTTGGGACCAAAAGTCATTTAGTTTGTGAAGGTTTGACACTTAGACCCTTCACTTAACTACATTTAGGCAGCAAAACCTAGTGACCAGCAGTGGAGAATTGATAGCCTGTCACCTTTGACCCTCTAGAGGAAGTATATAATAATTTATGCTAAGAACCGTGTCTTTTTTTTGTGGGTAAGTGGGTGATGTTGTTGAAGAGTGTTTTCTGTTTGTTTTAAATGAAAACAAATTAAGAAAAACTCCTTACACAAAAGGAGAGTGTTACTGAGTAGGGAATTTAGTTTGGGAAGTTGGTGCACCTGGATTCTCTTGTTGCCTGTGATGTTTTTTCAGGATCTTTGACAGATGTCTTGTGCTCAGATGGTAAGTACTGCAGCAGTATGAAGCTAAGCCGTAATTTGTCAGTCATTTAGATATGTTCATTAGTCTTCCAGATTTTCCATCAATTGTCATTGTTAAACCTGTATTTTTTTTCCTGGAATGACACCTTATTAGTTATTAATTATTTTATATAGCTAATTAATTATTTTATACAATGATTTATAATACTTTGATTATTGTTGTTCTTTTGTGCTTGATTTTAACAGGATTCTTTAGCAGCAGAGATAGAAGGATCGATGAGGAAAGAACTGCATTTAGATGAACCTGACTCTCCTGACTTGGCGTACGACTGAAAATAATTGGTTTCTAATTGATTTATTATATCTGAAGTTAATTTTTATTTTATAAGAAAGGAAAAGACAAGAAGTAGCTACCAAAGCAAAACACCTGTATATAGGTTTTGTGTTGTCTTATGAACTTCTTACTCTCCTCCTTGAATGCTGAGAATGAGAAAAGGTTGTTTTTCTTGTTTGTTACCATGTTAGATTTCTTCTTAGGGGATGAGTTCAATACCTCAAGTTCCCTCTTCACGTGTTATAACAGAAGTTACTGGGAAATAGTTGATCTAATCCGGTTTTTGCAGGGAGAACGTCAGTGCAGAAGGGGATTCAGAATGCTTGGGTGCTTACAGTGTGATGCCCATTACACCTGTACAAAGAAGCTGGCACCCATTTTACTAAGGTTAAGCACTTGTGATGGTCCAAAAGCTAAAGATAGATACAGCTTGGCAGAAATGGCCTTAGTGACGCCAGTTGCACGTGTACTCCAATAGGTTTATCTCACCTATTTGTACGAAGCATGGACTGGTTAATTTGAAACAAATTAATCCTAATTAGAAGGTCTGTTAGAGCTTTTAGATGTTTTGATCTGACCTTTACAAAGAAAAGCTGGTCACGGAAGGTATGGTGGCCACTTTCCGGAAACCTAAGTACGTTTATGAAGTTTAACACATACCTAAACCTAAAGGTTAATTAGCAAAATGTAAGATCGGAAAGATGTGAGCATGCTCACAAGACAAGGTATTGCTGGAGCTGTGATAAGAAGGGCTGTTGAAAAGTTGTTACCTGTTTCTCTGTTCCTCCTTAAGGTAAGAAGGCACTGTGTGATTATTAACTGTGTGTGTGTCTTACCAGTCATCAGAAGCGGGTCTTCGAGACAGTGAGAAATGTTAACCAAGTTGTCAAGCAGAGATTCATGACTCCGTCACCAATGAATATCCCAGGCTCTAACCAGTCCTCTGCTATGAACTCAGTCATTTCCAGCTGTATCAGCACTCCACGTTCCAGTTTCTATGGGGGCGACATCTCTAACATTATGATAGACAACAAGACCAATAGCATCATCCTTGAGACAGAATCCTCTGACAATGGGTCAGTACCGTAGCAGTGGGCTTTGCTTTTGTTTCTGACGTAAATTCAGAGTTCCTGTTTTCCTTTTTTTGTCTTGCTTTGTGCCGTTAACACAGTGACTGACGTCTTCCAAAGTTATTTCATTTTGTGCTTATAATTCTTGAGCTCTCAAGTTTATCTAAAGGGGAAAGCTTTTTGAGTACTATCTATCAGTGTCTGTAACTCGCACCAGTTCTGAGATGCAGCATCACCAGATGGTGTAAAACCATCCTTTGTCTTTGCAGCTGTGGGTCAACACTTAGAACTAATTATATTTTCACCATTTTCCATTAATGCCAGGGAGTTCTGATCTAAGCTGCAGCTACAGCTAGCTCTCTTTGATCCTAAAAATAAAAAGTGTAGGTTACCCAATATGAAAAGTTGTGAATGAAACAGTCAGAACTTTGCACTTCTAGCTACTTTTCTCTTCCCCCAGTACAGCTCCACTATGCTGTGTCTACTTTACAGTAAAAACTACTTAGTATGTCAAAACAGTATTTGTCAGCAGAATATACTCTTGTGACTCACTGTAGTATTCTGGTGGCGTTGACCCTGTAAGAAGTGGCCTGCTTACTTGAGTTTGTATAACCATAAGAGGGAGGCAACAAGGAGACATCTCTCCTCTCTTTGTAGGAGGAAGCTCTTAAGTAAAGCATAGTTTTTCCAACCATGGACTTCCAGGCAGGAATTAGGATTCAAAACAGTTTTACTGTGCAAGAGAAAGGCAAACACCAGTATTTAATTTGAGCTTTCCAGATGAGTAGCGAGTTGTTCCCAGACACAGTAATTTAAAGGTATTAATGAATGTCTCAGAACTGTCATGTGGAAGTTTTAAGCATCTCTAAGAAGTCTTTTTTCTCCTTCCCTTCTCCCCTCTCCCCTTTTTTTTTTTTTGTCTTCTGTATGTGTGTGTCTGTCCTGTTATGCTATAGAAATGAAGACAGGATGAAGAAGCCAGGAACTCCAGGGACTCCAGGCTCCAGTGACCTAGAGACTGCCCTTCGTAGGCTGTCCCTCAGGAGGGAGAATTACCTCTCGGAGCGCAAGTTCTTCGAAGAAGAGCAGGAAAGGAAGTTGCGGGAACTGGCAGAAAAGGGCGAGCTCCATAGTGGCTCCGTTACCCCAACAGAGAGCATCATGTCACTGGGAACTCACTCCAGGTTTTCAGAATTCACTGGATATTCAGGAATGTCTATCAGCAGTCGCTCCTACCTGCCAGAAAAGCTTCAGATTGTGAAACCACTAGAAGGTGATAACAAAGGGCCTCGGCCTTTATCTGTTCTTCTTAGTGACTCTTTGTGGTCTCTTATCCATCACCAGAAAGCAGGAAATCTTTGCAATACATATTCTTTTTACTTTAGAGACAGTAATCCACGCTGCTGGTTTGAAATCTTCTAACTACTGCATTTTTCCACAAGCCTTAAAAGCATTAGGAAAAAATTCCAGCCAAGGCAATAAAATAGATGCTACAGGCCACACGTGCGTCAGCAGTGCAGCCTGACACCTGACCTGAGTCTCAGTGTCGCTGTTTCATACTTGGGGAAGTGGTTGAGTATCTGAAATCTAAGCAGCAACAGTATTAGTTCATCAAATCTCAGTTCTGCAAGTAGGTGTCTGGAAAGGCCTTTGCTTACTTCAAATAGTCCAGTTGGTCAAATAAGGCTATTTTTGTGATTAAAAATGACCTCTGGACTTTAATTGGCTGTTTGAGTGGCCACACATGAGTGTCTGTGGCTTTGGGACTCATGTGTGAAATAGGTTTTCTTTTTTTTTTCTTTTTAAAAGTCAAATTTCCTCCCTATTTTGTCTCAGAAAAAGGCAAGATATAGCTAGATGGTAGTCAAGGCTAGAGCTCTATTTCAGAGTGCTCTTCTGTAGTCTGGCTAACAGCTGACAGAGCACATATCTTTAGTCCTTTCTGGTTGTGGCTGGAAGTTAGCTGAGTAACTTCCTTCAGGTTTTAAACAAAATGAAGCTATTTGCCTATAGTACTTCACAGCTCTACTGGGTACACGATGTAGCTTTGGTTTCTCTCACTTATCCTTTAACAGAACTCGTGTTACATTACATTGTCAGTGTGTGTTTTAATTGCAAAAATTCCCTTTTTTTCATCTTTAGAAGAAATCTATTTCATCTTTATGGAACATTTAGCATGGCACATATTCAGAAGCAAAAATAACCCTTCTTGTTTCCTGAAGAAAGTGATGTGCTGTATCTAGCTATTCAAATGAAACTATAGCCATAGCACACCAGTCCATACTGTTAGCAGATTTTAGTAGTTTGCTTTCATCTCTGCTTTTAAATGGTCGTATAAATTCATGTGCCACATGAGGGAAGGGATGATCCAGCTTTGTTTCAGTTACTGGTTGCTACCACTGTAATAGATTTCTGTCACCATCCCATTATATCTGCTTTTTTCTTCCAATAAACTCTTTAAGTCTTTATCATCTTTCTGTCTGTCTGGGTTTTTTTTCCTGCTTTTGTTCATTGTTCTCACTCGGTCGTTTTTTTCCTTAGTATTGCACCCTTTAATGTACTTCTCATGTGTGATTTTTAGATCTTATTTGTAGTGCCTGCCTCTCATTTGTCTGTCTGTTTCATAAGTCTCATGTTTATCTTTTATTAAGTACATGTTTCTGTTTGTCACTTCATTCTAGTTTCTTTCCAAAGTATTTTTCATGAGTTATTTTTATATTTTTTTCCCCAACTTCATGGGTACTTCAGACTACTGGGGCACAATAGTCTGCTGTACCCTGAGGTTATCAGTAGTTCTGCCTTTGTTTTTCATTACTGTTTTCCTAAGGGTGCATATGCTGTAAAAAAAAAAAAAAAAAAAAAGTTCTGTAATGAAATTCAGGTTAATGTCTTCTACTCCTTTAAAGCAATCTTATAAATCCCACAGTAAAATAAATAGGGTGGCAGAAGCACTAAGAAATGAATCTTCTTTTGCAGTTTTGAAAAAACCCAAACATGCTTTCTTTTAGCCAAACAGAATGGTTGCTTGATGCGACTTGCTTTAGTTACAGTCTAGTGAGCTTGTTTGGTTTGGTTTGGTTTTAAACCGTGCATCTGCGGTTTGTTGTGCCGTAAGCATGAAATAGCACTCCTGTGTTCTGGAGGGAAACTAGAACCTTGGGCTCATTATGTCTTCACCCACTTTGTTGGCAGTTGTGCAGCAACATGTCATGAATTTTGAAGCTTTCCCTAACCCCCATAGTATACATGCAGTCAGCAGATATCAGGAATAGAAAACCAAGTATAATTTACTCTGTTCATGTGCTGATTCTTACTTCGGCTTGGCAGTCCCACGGTTGCACCTGAACTCCCTCGTACCAATTTTTTTTTTTTTTAAGATAATCATCAGGACTGTTGCATTGCTTTCTGTATTTGTTTTGATTTTCTCTATGGGAAAGTTAAAGCTCCCTTACACATTTTATGAGATCAAGATTAAACTTGGATATCCTCCTTTTTCATCATGAAGCTTAGGCCATTTAGATTTCCAGTTTCCAAAAGAAATGTATAACATGTAGTGTCAATAGGTATGTTAAAGCTCAAATCAAAGGTACTCTGGTGGATATCTTTCCATAGGAGAGAGATAATATCTTACCAAGTAAATGCTTGTGCTCCGCAGTTTTTCTGAGTACAAGTTTTTGAGGTGAAAAAGATTACATTTTCAGAAGTTTGCATGTAGAAGTTAATTAGTGACAGCATTTTATGTTTGCATGCAGCGCAGAAAGAAATTTTGGCTTCTGTTCTTTAATTTTTGAGAGTAGTGTCATACAGCAAAGCTCTGCTCCTTGCTGAAGGCTTGACAATATCTGGCACTTCACGTCCTGGAATATTTCTTTTAGAAATAGAAGCACAAAACTTGACCTTTGTGACAATTCAGAAATAAATATAAGTACAGGGATGTATTTTCTTTTTTTGTTATTTATTTTGGGGTCGTAATGGTTTGTACTTCTTGAGCCTCAAGGATGCTAATCCTTTTTAGTCCCTCAAAACTTACTTTAAATAAAATTAAAAAAAGATAGAGGCATTATGTAGTGTAATCTAGCAGATCCATTTATTCTGAGCTAAAAATTACGTGGTTTAAAACATGAGCTAGGCTGAATTAAAATGCTGCTCACTGATCCCAGTCATTCTAAAGACAGACTTTTGTCCTGCTCACTTCCTATTTACAATAAGCTTCCTGTAATGCAGTATCCTTATGTGAAATGACACTTATTCCATGGAATTCTCCTCAGATGCAAAATAACATATATAAGAGCCATCCCTTCCCTTGTTATTACACTGGTTTAGATTTTTACATATACCATGCAGTGAATTGAACATTCTTGGTCTTTGAAGATTGGGGAGACATCTGTACACCAGCTTCTTGAGTGAGTCAGTATTCTGCTTTGGGGAGGGGGGACAGACACAAGACAACAAACACTGCTCTGATGTGTGCTGGAGTAGATGAAAATAAAGATACTTTGTTTGTGTCATAGGACCTGGAATGTATGTTTTTAAATCACATGCTACAAGACAGTAGGGTTTGGTGGGCACGTAGGAAAACATAGGCCCTTGCAAGCAGGGTTTAATCACTACTTGAGGAATCAGATAAATCTTCTCCTGATTTTGGTGGGCCCATCTCAGTGTATATATCAATTTAACCTCATACCTTGCTGTTTCTGACTCGTTGTCTCTTACTGAACGCTGAATATGGAATGCTTTTCTCTGTAAAATGCACCTCTGTTCCCACCCAAAACATTTTTCTGCCAAGGACCAAGCAACAGGTACAGTAGCACTTAGTTGTGTAGTAGCTGACCTCCTGTAGCACAGGGGCTCAGGTGGGGCCATGCCAGTATTTAGGCGGTGTGTAGGTCAGAGGTGTTCCCTGCTTATACACGCCTGGAGTTGATGTGGCTTTCTAATGTGTGGTGAAGTGCCGAAATTGCTGTTTAGTTTGTGTGACTGCCCTCCTGTTAGCCACCGGTAGTAAATTCTAGCACATTCCCAGCACTTTTCTTGGTGTGAGCTGATTGCAGGAGTATGTGGTATATGTTCTCCGAGCTTTCTGTGATGGTGCTCAGATCAAAAAATATAAATTCTTTCTACTCGCACTTAATCCCGTGAATTTAGTGGGATAAGAATACTGGAGGAGGGGATGTGCATGTGCACAAGTGTGCTGCATCATACCACCAGACTTTGTCTTTCTAAGTGCTGATGTGATCAGTTTGTTTCATGCTGATCTGGAAATGGTGAAGAGCAGCTGAAGCAGTTTTGCCTTGTAGCTTGTCTTCCTAGAAATATTAAACCCAGAAATATTAAAGGTTTGGAACTCCCAAACCTTTGGTCTTCTGGATAAACAAAGCAGGATTTTCTGCCTTTTAGAATCCTGAATGTATCACTGATCTGTTTTGGTTTTCTTTCTGTTCCCTTTCAAGGTTCTGCCACTTTGCACCACTGGCAGCAGCTGGCTCAGCCTCACCTGGGTGGGATCCTGGACCCGAGGCCTGGGGTTGTCACGAAGGGCTTCAGGACCCTGGACTTGGACCTGGATGAAGTGTACTGCCTTAATGACTATGAGGAAGATGAGTCAGGTGACATTTCTTACAAGGGCCTAACTACCTCGGCGCCAGTTCAGCACACAGAGACCTCAGGTGAGAGGTCACAAGCACAAGTGACTGTTTCAGACAACAAGAATAACCCCCGCCAATCTCAGGCTTTCACAGAGGAGATGCAGGAGTCCGCGACTGACGATGATGAGGGGTCTGGTGAGGGAAACTCATTAAGTCCAGTAAAACTGACATCTTTACAGGATTTTGATTACTGGGCCGTTCTCGCATCTCTCCAGAACAGCATCCATAGTATTGCTTTGTGTGTAGCATCTGCACGTTAATGTGTGCAGTAGTTAGAACATAACCATTCTAACATTGGCTCAAAAATCCTGTCTTTAATAATCTTTTTAATTTGTCTTTTTAATTTGACCTTTTTTTTTCAGTAACAGCATCTGTGGTCAATATTTTACTCTATTTTGATAAGAGAAGGCTGCTAAAAGGAAGTGGTTCATTCACAAACGTTTGTGTGGCACATATGAAACTTGTATGAGTATTTAGTGCACGCTTTTCTATGTATATAATGTATAGATGATATATATTTTGTATGCCTATAGTGCAGATATTCTTCTGACTGTTCATAAGAGTTGATGCAATGCTTTAGATTTTTGTACACTGAGGAAAAAAACCAAAGACTAAATGATGACACAAGGTGCATCTAAGTTGTCTTTGCTGAAACAAATGGAAGTGCCTTGAAAATCAAGCAAAAATATACTGCAAGTTTAATTCAGTTACCTCAGATGTAGTTCTCTGTGTCGTGGTTTAACCCCGGCTAGCAATAACGTGCCACGCAGCTGCTCGCTTGCCTCCAGTGGAGGTGGATAATGGGAGGGAAAGACAAGGAAGCTCGTGATTTGAGATAAGAACTACTTAATAATTTAAGTGAATATTACAGTGATGCTAATAATACTACTACTAATAATAAGTAATTAAAATAATAGGAAATAGAACTAATTATAAAATGCTCACCACACCCACCGACTGATAACACAGCCAAGTCCTGAGTGGCGAGAGTGACTGACCTCACTCAGGGGTAGTGCTGAGAGCAACCCAAGGGCAATTTAAACCCTGCCATGGAGCAGTTCGTGATTCTAGGTGAAGTAAGGAAGGGGGATCAGCAAGACCACTACCATGGACTTCCGAAGGGCAGATTTTGGTGTTTAGGACACTGGTTGAGAGAGTCCCTTGGGAATCTGTCCTGAAGGACAAAGGGCTCCAGGCAGGCTGGTCATCTTTCAAAAAGGCAGCCGTAAAGGAGCCGGCAG
>NW_010240306.1:0-20744 GCF_000690775.1 Eurypyga helias | reverse complement strand
TGGGGTGGGGTGGAGGGAGCGGGTTGGGGAAGTGTTGTGTGGGGTTTTTCTTTGTGTTGGTTTTGGTTTCTACTTCGCAGTCAGTGCCTGCCAAGCAATTCAATGTAAGCAAGCATTTGTCTAATATACACACTAACTACCTGCAAGAAATGTTTTTGAACTTTATTTTTAGGGGCATAAGAGAATTTTATGTTCAGCAACCTATTACTCTTGTTCCCAAGGGTTATCTTTAAAATTCTTAATTAGAACAACCCAGAAACCATGAAATATCTGCTAAAGGAGCTCTTAAGGCTTTTCATCAGCTTGCTGCAGAACACTGTTAGTTCACTGATACTTAAGGGAAAGCAACAAGTAGTGTACTGTAGTAATACATACTGATTTGATCAACCCTTGTGGTTGACTTTCTAACACTATCAATGAAAAGCTGCAAAAGGAAAGAGCAAGTTGGGAAACAGGTTTGTAAGCAGTAATACCTTATGTCAGTAACACTGACACACAAAACCCTTATTATATTTAGTTTTCTTGTCATTCCAAATTCCTTAATGAGATCTATAAGTCAGAAAAGCACTCCATTTTTCTCTACATCAGAAAAATGCTTCAAAAAATCGCTATGCTTTTATTATTAAAGTGAGATTTGAAGCAATTAGGTCAAATTCATGCATACGCAAATGAAACCTAAGTTTTGCAATAGTGGTACGGACTTCTGCATAGCAAATTTAAATAAGAGTTAGCAAAATACATTTGCTTTTGAATTTCTCAAGATAAAAGACAATACCTGTACAAGAAGAAAAAATTTACTGTATGTAATTGGTTTTTTCTTTATTTGATCTCATTTCTTCCTGCCAAGTATGTAGTTTGCTCAAAATCAGAAAGCCTTGAGTATTTTCTGTTATAAATTATTCAGGCACAGAGCTTTATCTTTTTTTCCAGTTTGCTTTTTCCTTTCACTTTGTTTACAATCATGATCCTTCCCCCTCCATCTCCTCTGTATTATGAGCAGCACTTATCTGAACGTAATTAACATGGAGACAAGCCATGCTACTTGGGTAAATTCCTTATTATAAATCTTTTTGCAACAACTGTATGCCTTCAGTGATTTAGTAGCAGTTAACCTCAGAGTGCACCTCCATGACAAGTCATACTGACTCAAAGTGCTGCTTCTACAATCATAAACTTCTTGACCTTCCTTGAATCCATATTCCCATTTCACGCCTAACTTGGCATTTATATTTTCTCTCAAGCAACCAAACTGGAAGATAATTACATGACTGTGGTGGGTTAGCATGCAGGACCAGGTTATTGATAAGTACAAACAACTGACACAGTACCAGGGAGAGGGATAAACTGGAATGGCACCAGTTTGGATAGGTTTAAACAGATGTGCAAATAGATATTTTACTGAAGGAAGATCAGCCTCCTTCTGGCATTCATGACTTTTATTTATGATAAATAAAGTATGTCCCATGCAGAAAGTTAGAGTAGTTAAAGTTAGCATCAGTAAGACTCAAAGAAGTAATACTTTTTCTTTTCTAAAAATTATCATAAAATCACACAATGGTTTGGGCTGGAAGGGACCTTAAAGCTCATCTAGTTCCACCCCCCCTGCCATGGGCAGGGACACCTTCCACTAGACCAGGTTGCTCAAAGCCTCATCCAGCCTGGCCTTGAACACTTCCAGGGATGGGGTATCCACCGCTTCCCTGGGCAACCTGTTCCAGTGCTTCACCACCCTCTCCGTGAAGAACTTTTTCCTGATGTCCAATCTAAATCTCCCCGCTTTCAATTTAAACCTGTTACCCCTTGTGCTGTCACTACAGGACCTTTTAAAAAGTATCCCCAGCTTCCTTGTAGGCCCCTTCAGGTACTGGAAGGCTGCAATAAGGTCCAGAGTCCAGAGGAGGTCAATGAAGATGCTCAGAGGGCTGGAGCACCTCTCCTATGGGGACAGGTTGAGAGAGTTGGGGTTGTTCAGCCTGAAGAAGAGAAGGCTCCGGGGAGACCTTATTGCAGACTTTCAGTACTTAAAAGTGGGATTATACAAAAGATGGGGACAGACCTTTTAGTATGGCCTGTTGTGATAGGACAAGGGGTCATGGTTTTAAACTACAGGATAGCAGATTAAGACTAAATATAAAGAGGAATTTTTTACAATGAGGGTGGTGAAACACTGGAGCAGGTTGCCCAGACGGGTGGTAGACACCCCATCCCTGGAAACATTCAAGGCCAGGTTGGACAGGGCTCTGAGCAACTTTATTTAGTTGAAGATGTCCCTGCTTGTAGTAGGGAGGTTGGACTAGATGGCCTTTAGAGGTCCATTCCAACCTGAACTATTCTATGATTCTCTAAGTCAACACATTAAAATACCTTTTCCATTCTACTTCCAAATTGTATAAACATGCTCTCAAACATAATTTTCAAAAATAATGAGGTTTACTAGACTCAGTAAGGTAGGACCTCATTTAACACAATGCAACTGTTAAAATTCAGATTTCAGAAGAGAAATACATTCCCCCAGCTGGCTGTGAAACACTACTGAGTATCATGCTACCAATATTCAGCCCCACTTAGTCAAAAACATTTTTTAGCAACCCACAAACTAATACTATAAAGCTTCATACACAAGAGAAAGAACCTTGTATGGTTATAGAATCATAGAATGGTTTGGGTTGGAAGGGACCTCAAAGACCATCTAGTTCCAACCCCCCTGCCATGGGCAGGGACACCTTCCACTAGACCAGGTTGCTCAAAGCCTCATCCAGCCTGGCCTTGAACACTTCCAGGGATGGGGCATCCACAGCTTCTCTGGGCAACCTGTTCCAGTGCCTCACCACCCTCTCTGTGAAGGACTTCTTCCTAATATCTAATCTAAACCTCCCTGCTTTCAATTTAAACCCATTACCCCTTGTCCTGTCACTACAGGCCCTTGTAAATAGTCCCCCTCCAAGCTTCTTTGTAGGCTCCCTTCAGGTACTGGAAGGTTGCGGTAAGGTCTCCCTGAAGCCTTCTTTTTTCCAGGCTGTCATGTGGGACAGTGTCAAATGCTTTGCACACAAGTCAAGGTAGATGACATCGGTTGCTCTTCCTTTATCCACCAAGGCCGTAACTCCATCATAGAAGGCCACCAAATTTGTCAGGCATGATTTGCCGTTAGTGAGCCCATGTTGGCTGTCACCAACCACCTCCTTGTTTTCCATGTGCCTTAGCACAGTTTCTAGGAGGATCTGCTCCATGATCTTGCCAGGCACAGAGGTGAGTATATGTAAATATAAATCATGAATACATGTCAAGATTAACATTAGAATAATTTTTTAGCATGAAAAAAGCATTGCCTTTTAAAAGTGATACCAATAGCATGAGATTATGAAATTGCTTTATCCAACTTCTCAGATGAAGATCATAACACACTCAAACGCAACAGTAGGTAGAAATGACACATTAAAAATCTTCTCTTTGCAGCAAAATGGTTAACAAAAGAATGCCTACACTGTCAATAACACCAAACTTCCCTCTACTGAAAGTTACAGCACATATCACTTTGTCAATTAAGGGGGGAGGGGGGGAAGCAACTTGCATTCATGTAAAGAAAACATCTAAGCAAAGCTCATCCTAGTATTCCCATCCTCTCACAATGGGAATTCAATTCCCTGAAATGTTTAATATATTCAAAATGTAACAAACAAGTCCTTGGAACCTAACAGATGAAGCATTTATCATCCTAAGGGAAATTATGTACAAGTCCTGTGTGACAATACTCCCCATCCTGAGACAGGCATGACTACATTCATTAAGCCAGCTCAGTAGCTGGTCGTTGAGATGATTTAGCTAGATGCCTAACTTAACAGTAGTTGTGTGGACTTGAAGGGAGACTCTCTTTACCTCTCCCCTGTCTCTCAGTACCTAGCTGGTTTTCAACGTATTTGTCAGGAAACATTTCCAGAATAATCAAGTGCTATCCATGGGAGTTTGCCTCATTATTTCCCAATACAGAGTTTGATACCATCTACCTCCTGATTATAATGCTAGCTATAAAACTGGACCAGACAAGCTTGCTTTTTTGAGTCGTATTTAAACTCAGGTGATAGCCAAGATCTTAAAGCATACAGGTACATAATCTTATCTTTAGGCATGTTGCCCGATCATACACTGTAAATAGAGGATCTCCTTATGGTTTATTAGAATTATGTAAACACCAGTGCTAAGAAGAAAATATAATTTTCCAAAAATGTGACTCAGTTTTATGCAAAAAAATCAGTATTATTAGGAAATTTAACTGAGTTTGCACACACTAATGAATATTTCCTTTCATGTATATCATAACATACTAATAGCTGTAGTAAACAGTTCTCACGCAATAATCACTGTGAAAAAAACATTATGATGACACCAGTTTCATGACAATTTACAAACTTACAAAAACTGCTGTGGGAAACAGTTGTTAAAACATAACACAGCTTTGGATCAAGTGGAATAAACAAGATAAGAGTTGAGAACAACCATGGTGAGAACTTCGGGGGGAGGTGTGTGTGTGTGTGTGTGTGACACGCTGGGGTGCTACTAAATCTGGTGTGTTTACTGTAATTGCTGTCAAATAAATACTTTCAAGTCAGTTTACTACCTAGCTGTTCTTCATTCAACAATAATTCAGGCTGGGGTTTCAAAAATATCAAAACGGTCTTTGAGAAAATTGTAACAACCTGTCCTTAGTCCAAAGAATACTTTGTCAGTCCTTTAGAGTCACAACATAGATACTCTATTTAAATGCAACTAAAACATTTCAAAGGACCAAAGTATAAGAAATACCAAACATGCAGAATCAGATTGAAATTACGTATTTGCAATTATGCTTTTCTAAAACAATCTTACCCAGTTTTATCTTACGGCTCTCACCAGGACTTAAGTCCAAGATTTTTTAAGTTTCATAGAAAAAGTAAGCTCTATTACATGAGGCGGTATATTTTTTTTTTGACTTGTACAAAAAATCAGGGAGTGGGAAGTTCTGCTAATTTGACAATTCTCACATAGGAGAAAGTTTGAAATGTTTTGATTAGAAAAACAATGCTTTTATGACATCACTCTGAAATGAAATAGAAGAGCCAGACCCCTCTATTACCAACAACAGTCAGAGGAGTCCACCATCAACTAGAGGGTTAAAAAAAAAAAAAAAAAAAAAAAAATCACAGCTCAGACTTCTGTGGGAGGTTCCAAGGTCCTGGCTGAATGGTAGGAGTGTTGGCACTGACCTCAGAAGCTTATCAGGAGAAATGATTAAGAGAAAAGAAATTAAATGGTCAGTACACCATATATTATGACTTTTAAAGTTTAAACTCCTTCCCCTCAACCTGAGATGGAAATTGCATAAGCAATTAAATCAGAATTCTGCAACATCCCCTAAAAGGAACGAAATTATCAGGAAGCAATTTTTCAAAGCAAACATTTTTTTAGAGTTGGAAAAAATCCTGCAAAGAAATAAACTAAAATAGATTTTCATTAAAGGTGACAGTCAATAGTTATGCAAATAAAAATATTTTTAAATTAAAAGCAATCATTCAACAACTATAACTAGCTGCCAGTGAAAGCAATCATACAGAATAACTCCACAATTAACTGAAACTTGCAAAAAAATCCGGTTGAAAATAAGAGGAATTTTTACCTCCTCCCTATTTTTTTACACTGTAAGGCAGGGTAGGGGGGGAATCTACAAACCCCATCTACTGGTCTCTACTTATCTCCCCCTTCCTGCAAGTGACAAACATTTCAGAAGTGCTTTGAATTAGTTTCTAGTATAATCCTAGATATAAACAAAGCAGGTCCCACCAACATAAACAGCAGTAGAAATTCAGTTTGACATAATACTCTTAGTAAGAAAACTGCCAGTATCCACATAATTTTAAGTCTCTGGGTTCTAAGTTAAACAGAGGAAAGAGATTCATCACAGCAAGAAAACCAGACTTGTCTGAACTGAAACCTTTACACTTCCAATTTCACTGACTTGCAATAGTGGAGAGTCCTGAACTGTTCCTAATTATACACAGCCTTCAGTACTGGGCAGCTTTAAAACACCAAGTGACATCTGCATGAGAAGATTCGAGTTCTTAAAATCCATTCAAAATAAAAACCCGTGGTCCAAAGGAACACAAAGCATCAGTAATATAATTAGACACCTATCATTTTGGCCAAGTAACAAAAAATTAAATTATAAAACAAATCTCAGTTTGCAAACAAATTGGTTGTCCCAAGCACATAAGAGCTAAAGAGGTCATGGAGCAGAAAAGAGCCCCCAAAGAAAACGTAGCAACTACTGAATCATTAAGACAGCTGCATAAGACATGAAGTGTAATACAAAGTAATTTAATATTTATTGTAAACCAAAATCTACTTTCAAGTTATCTATTACCTATTATCTTGTTCCAAAAAGTCCTAACTCACTCATCCCACCCCCTAAAATATCATAAGTCAAGGTAAACTGATTTAGCTAGCAGCCTAATACAGTAGGTCTTCTGAACTAAATAAAGATTTCAACAGACAACTCCTTGCCTGGAGTTGTGGACAGGTATAACGAACCTGCCACAATGACCTAGTATAAGGAAACTGTAATTTCATACATAAATAAACAAGTTACCCTAGTAGTTCATGCAAATACCTGAGAGCTTCATTGTTCTGGCAGAGATTTTATTTATTGATTTATTAAAGAAAAAAAAAGGCACAGGCTAAAGAATATGATTAGAACTGTGCTTATCAATCTCTGTCAAAAGCAAGACCATTTTCTTTGGGTGACTGCCATATTTATTTCCGTCCACACATGTTTTTTAATAAAGAATGAGGTTCTTGTATGGCGTCCCTTAAGACCTGTCAAATACTGCAACAGAACAGCAGACTTATGTACATTTTTAGCACCATCTCATAAATCCCTTTGGCTAAGTTTCTCTTCTATAAGCAAGACAAAGATCAGTTTACATTACAAGAAAGTTTAAATCCAACGTGTAAAGACCTCCCACAATATAATACGTTGTTTTAAGCGAGTATAAAACATTTAAACAGGTACACTGTTTCATTCATTACAGAATACATATGGGGGGGAGACAGAGGGACTAGGTGGGTGAACAAGGAATAAGCTACCCCCTGTAATTCCAAGGTGATGGCACAGTGAGTATGGAAGGATAACTGCCTTGGCCTATGACACGTCTGAACCCTCAATATTGAAACCTGCTTTTTTTGAGAGAAGAGTCAGTGACCTTTAACTTCTCTCTGAAGACTCTCTCATCAATGGTTTTGGTTTAAAATAATTGTTCTTTGGCAAGAATGGTTCTCTTGTTAATGTACCATCTTCAGCCCACTCCTCTAGAACAACCTGTCATCAGATACTGCACCTGCAAAGGGTGAATGGCCAAACGGAAGGCAGAGATCAGAAAGACACGATTGCTGGCTTACATCCCTGCCCCACACCACCACCACCCCATTTTCTCCATGGCCTTTGGTAAACACAATCTCACTGTGACGGTTTATGCATCTACGAAAATTGGGGTACCTTATCCTTAACCTCCCTAAAGAAGTAACTTTAAGGTTAATGTTCAGAAATCCACATAAAGTTTTCAGAGGAAAGGCAATGTACCATTGATTTAAAAGATTTTTGAAACAAAGTATAGAACTGACATGAATCATAGTTGTTCACAGATCACCAACCATTTCACATTAAGTTTGAAAGTTCTGCCCAACAGTTTTCTTTCATTTCTAGCATCAAAATTACTTTTTATTATTCCTATTCATTACAAAATATTTCCTGTGCACTCCAAAGATAAGCAGATGTTTTATACACATAAATGCGTTAGTATTAAAGACTGGACTAAGACTACTTCCTAATTTCACACAGGACATGGAAAAAAACATCCAACAACCAATAAATGAAAGAACACATGTAGTAGCAGCAAAGTTTCCTTCATTAACAACGGAAAACTTATTCGTATCAATAACTTGAGAGAAGGTATTCAAAACATCCTACGTGAGCCGCTTCTCAGACGTCTTTGTTATATGAACCAACATTACAACCGATGCTGAGTACTTTATCCACAAATATGGCAATCCTTATTTTACGAAAATCTCAACCTCAGATAATTTTAAGGATCAAGTTTAATTCATGTATAGCTGGGATTTACAAGTGCGTCATTTTGTAACTTCTCTTTGAAGATGAGTCTTATCCATCCTAAGTTGCCAAGTTTCGCATATTTCACATCTTATGAACTCAGTTTGGCTGAAAAAAACAGAATGAAGTAATGCTCTGTGCACTCAAAAGGATTAAAATTTGGTATGACTTAAAGTGAACAGCAGCTAACAATCTTCTAAGTCATTTCACACTGAAAAGTTCATCATAAAAATGAACTTCTATGCAAAATCCATTGCTATGAGGCCCATACAGAAGTAGTGTCAAATTGTTTTTCTAACATAACAGCACAGTTCCTTGCAACTTTTCAAAAAAATCTGATATGCCTAAACTAATTTGAGCGCTTTGAATAACTGAGTTTGATATATCATTAAAGACAAGTAATCACACAGCCTCAGAAGTGATCAACATCAATAAAAGATAAATGTACAAAGAAGTCATGTGTTATTTGATCTCTATCCCTCTCATAATTCCCAAATTTCACAATTCTCATAGCATCAGTGACCAAGACATTAAAACTGTCATCATGTGTGCAGAAAATTCTCTGTTCTTCAAACTAAGAGATTCTGCTGTGATGTACAATTCTTTATACATGGCAACTAGGTTTGAACCAAGAGGCATTTCAAACCAATCTGTGAGTGTAAGGTTACACAATACACATCAGTTCCTGGAGTTCAGAAATCCCATAGGTCATAATAGGAAAAAAAAGACTTCAGAACAAGTTCTCAGCCCTATACCCAGCATATCCTCCAAAATTACTTTATATTTTTTTTTTTAACATATAAAAAGTGGTATTATCATAATGAAGTCATGGTCAGGATGAGAGCTGTTCACTGAGGATACTATAAAAACAGGGTTAACAATTCTCAAGAACTGAGTGGCCCAGGAAAGAGCAGAAGGATCAGTAATGCTCCACTCAAGGGCAGACTACTGGCAAATGACAGCTGCTTGGAAATTGAAGCCTAACTCCGTAAGAAGAAAGGCAAGAAAAAAAGACAGCTAAGGCAAGTGGTAGAACCTCAACAACCCCCTTGTCACTAACAGAGAATTGCTGCTGGTCAGTGGACACATCACAGCTCAAGCCACAGCTATGCAACTTCTAATTAAGCATGCACTTCTTATTTTTAAAAGTTTAAAATAAAAAAAAAATCCACAAAAGAAACAACTACTGCAACAAAACAACCCCCTCTAATAAAACCCCAACAGATAGTTTCTTCAACACAGGAAACTTTCACACACCCCTGAATTCTGCATCATTTAAGGATTTTTGATTTTCCAGATAACCAGCTTCTTTTACTTTGGGAGAAACTTTAGTGCTTTTCAGCATTCCAAAAAAAGAGAAGGGGAACAAATATGGAAGGAGTAAGGGATCAGAAACTACTTTTTGACAGTTAAGTTGCAAAAAATCGAAGCAATATTCATTCACATTTTCCTGCTTAAGAGGAAATGCTAAACATAATATTGACAACAACTTCTTACAGCACATTCTTAGTTGCTGAATGCGTTTTTAAAAACACTCAAGAAAACTGATTATGTCAATAAAGGAACTGTTCTTTTTAGAATTCATAGTCACTGTACTGACTATGAAAACTCAAAACTTTACAAGTCTCCTGAGTGTCTTTAGCTTCACAAATCTAACTTTGTACTATGTTTCAGCCACGTTCCATGCAATTTTTAAAGAAGTACTTCTGGTTAAAGTAATCTTAAATTTCCTTCTACCACCTCAAAAAAACCAAACTTGCATCATATCCAAAGAGAAAGCATTTTTGCATACAATCATTATTTAATCTCATGATTTATGAGATTAAAATGCAAACCATTCCATCATTCTATGCATCATTCTATTCTAGTGCAAATGTCTTCAAAATTAAAGGCAATTAGCACTTGCACCACAGGAGACAACATATACCAAGTACTGTACTTCGATTTCCTCTGTTAGGATATACTATACAGCTCAATTGTGAGAAAAAAAAAAATCCTAATTAGGTTTATTACCAAGCATGTAATGCTAAAAGTGTTTACCAGTCTGAGCACAGGATTTGACATTCCAGGTTATTCACTATTCCTGTGCTCTTCTGTACAATCAGACTTCTGACATGCTAACACATATTTATATAATAAATCAGTAGGGCTTCATTCAACTGCAAATACATCTCCTCAACTAAACCAAGTAGCTCTATGAAATTCTTCGATGTTACTGCAGTTGTGTAACAGTTACACATTCTGAAATATATAATAAAGGCTCAGATGGGACAGTCACCTAACACCCAACACATTCTTAAAGCCATCAGTAAAATCAGGTGACATTTTAAAAGGAAGAAAACAGAATTTAAGACAATCTTTTTGACCACTGGGTGCCACTCTTGTTCTGTGTAAAATGAACTGCCTGGCATGAACAGCTGACTTTGCCTTTTGTTTTCACCAGCTTTTAACAACTTGGATTCTTCTAAAGTGGGAATAACAGATGCAATAACTTTTAACACAAGTTAATAGATATTTATTACTTTTCAAAAGCCTGTACTGTTGCTTCAAGCCCCAAGAATGCAATTTTGAGAGAAGTCTAATGCACACATATCCTTATGGTGCATGAAGGGTTCTTTTATGGAGGTTATGTAATAACATAGTTATGCTATGTCTAAATCAGCATAATTCAAAGGTATCTACTGCAACTGTGTAGCCCCATAGCATTATATTGCCATTGTTAGTAACAGCTTCATACTGAGTTTGCAAGGCTTCAAGACTGAGACTTTGAGCAAGCTTGTAAAGCTTGCTCTGTCCAAGCTGTTCTTGACCTGCCAGAAGTAATTTTTTTTTTTTTTGTACAGCTGTAACAGCCATTTTTCTAACTGACCAGGTGTCTAAGGCTCCAGGGAGACCTTACAGCACCTTCCAGTACCTGAAGGGGCCTACAGGAATGCTGGACGGGGACTTTTTACAAGGGCCTGTAGTGACAGGACAAGGGGTAATGCGTTTAGATTGAAAGCAGTGAGATTTAGTTTGGATATCAGGAAGAAATTCTTCCCAGAGAGGGTGGTAAGGCACTGGAAAAGGTTGCCCAGAGCAGCTGTGGATGCCCCATCCCTGGAAGTGTTCAAGGCCAGGCTGGATGAGGCTTGGAGCAACCTGGTCTAGTGGAAGGTGTCCCTGCCCATGGCAGGGGGGGTGGAACTGGATGAGCTTTAAGGTCCCTTCCAACCCAAACCATTCTGTGATTCTATGATTCTACAGCTGAATTGTTTTACTTGTGTTGATCTTTGTATGCTACAACCACCATTTTATAAAGACAAGGAGTTATTATATGTAGAATGAGATACTTAGGGCTAACAACATGATGCAGTATACAGAAATACAGGCCTGGTTTAATAGCAGACACATTAAGAAACAGAAACACAAGACATGGTATATAGAACTTCAGGCATGAGATGACAAGAGATGGGGACACAGGCCTGGTACTGGAAATTCCTGGGCTATAAAGCATTCACCAATGGTCAGATGGACAAAATTAATTTTAGGGATAACAAAAAGAACAAGGAAAATGGCACCCAGCATATTCAAAAGGCATCATATATGGTAAATTTGGCTGTAATACAGAGCTGTAGACCAACAAATAATGAACAAAGACATAAAATCACATTAACAAACCTAAAAATGACCCGAGGTATATTTTAGGGTGAGGAAGAAGCAGCCATCAACATAAGCATCAAATTCCACCCAGCAACAGTAAAGATGCTGACAACTCTCTGTTTGACCACCACTGTTTGACCACTGACTTTAAGACCCAGAGAAGCAGGTGAAGGAAGAGGTTTAGAAACTAAGAAGTGTGTGTACAGTAAGAACCCAGCTAAAATAATTATCACTGAAACTTTTTCTGTACATATTCTTTCCATAATAATTAAATTTGAACTAACAGTGATTCTTACATTAAACAGCTAATGTTCCAGTTACACTAACAATTCATTGTCCGAATATTTAAGGCAAGTTTTATCCTTGTCCATAAATTCTGTGTGTAACACTATGCTGTGCACTTTTATCATGTCAAATAATATCACATCAAACATCACTGAAGGCATATGTATGTTACAGCCCTACTGCTTAATATTATTTCTTACATTTCATAGGTGGAAACCTGACGTACAGACAAAGAAGTACTCAGAGAAATGATGTGTGATGGAAATACCTGCTTTTCAGTCCAGCTGAGAAAACAGGGAGGTCAGAACAAGGCTGTGGTGAACTTCATAATCCCATTATCCACCCCAGCAACCCTTAAAATGGCACAGGTATCTTTCCACCGTGTTGTGGCTCCACAGTATTACAGTCACAGAAGCAAATATTAGGCCAAAGAATTCTCTGAAGTCATGTAAAAAGTGTGACTGATGAGGGAGATGCACTGAACTACTTACAGTCCCAGGCTAACATCCTAAAGATGCTATCATTAGGCCGCCTATTCTTACCAAACAAATACTAAAATACAGACTTTCACGTCATACCATTTATTTAATCTGTATTTCAAATACAACTGAAGCACATTAGCCGCTCCTGTCTTCTTACTACAACAGATATCCTTTCTCACATCCCTGTAATTTTATTTCTCTACTCTAAAAGTCTTTTGATAGCAAAGAAAAATGCCTTAAATAGCCCCAGCCTATGCACGACACTATTGCAAAGCCTTATAAAATACCTGTATTCAGACTGCCGATCGTCCCTTGGCCATCTGTATCCTGATTCATCCTGCAAAACATAGATGCAAAACAATTGCGTGACATGTATCTCAACCTCAGATGTGAGGTACAGTTAGCTGCAAAATGGTATTTTATTTACTCCAAAACCAAAGCATTTTATGAGCGAAAATAAAGTATTAAACATTCACATTACCAGCAAAGTTTCTCTCAGTTTAATCACACTATTCCATTCCTCTTTGTTTCTATCAATACTCAAGAGAGCAACTTTGAAATGGTGTGCAAACCAGAAAACTTTCTAAACTATATACATGGACCCTGACTTAAAAATGGAAATTTTCCTCACTGAAATATAAATTATAATCCCTATCTTGAAATTACAGAATTTCAAACAGCTGGGTTGGAAGATGCAGCAGCAGCAGCAATGACCTTTCAAATGGACCAGAAGTTTTATACATAAGTGTAGCTACTGGGTAAAAAAAAAAAAAAAAAAAAAAAAACCCTCAGTAAGTGTAGATACTGGGAAAAAAAAAAAAAAAAAAAAAAGCCTTCAGCATCATGACAGAATTTAGGTAAGTGAACAACTGTGCGAATTAGAAGGCCAGACAGACAACATTCAACAAGTTGCACATGCAATATTTTGCAATCATTCTTCTATTCATCCAGATAACTTTTCACTGCAATACAGAGGCAACTTCTGGACATTTCTGTTTTCCCAGTTCAGACTCTGAACTTCCCACAGAGCTGGACAAAGACTCTTTTCTAAGTCAATAGGGTAGCTAGGAACCATAGGAAGCAAACAGGTACTACCTTATAATTACAAGAGTCTTAGAAGCACAGTAATTGCAAAAAAGCACCATGTATCAAAACGTAGAGGTTTCTTCATTCTGTTTCAGTTTATGAGAACAGAAGTAACATCAATGCTCTGAAATAATATTTTAATTGTTAAGTATTCAATCATTGACGAGAAGATAAATATCATTAAACATGTGAGAAGAATCACCTTACGTACACCTCGGTGTGGAGGGCCACTTCTTCGGTCATGGGCAAAACTGCGACCCTCTTCGTAGTCTCGGTACTCCGCGTGACCGTAATCATCATACCGACCATAATTCCCGTCTCCAGGTCTTTCAAGAAGTGGTGGCTTCTTGGGCACTACGTTTACTGCTCTATGGTAACCACCCTAAACCACAAAACAAACAAAATCATACTGCTTTTAACAACTGGAAATGTGTAGCGAACACACAAAAGGAATGCCAACAAGTACTCTTAAAGCCAAAATAGCACAGGGGAACAACAAACAGTAAAAATCGCCAGTCTGATGGTGGAATAACATTAAACCTAATTGGACACCATTCAGATGCAATCCTTAGGCATTACAAGTCTAATTACAGAGGGAAATTTTTCAACATGGTCTAAGATTCTTTTGAAAGTTTAAAGCAGTAGCATTAGCTACTTCTCAAGCGCCAGCTACTTTGCTTCTTTAAGCATTAGCTACATATATTTCTCAGACACTTCTATGTTATCATATCAAATTCACAAACTGCTAAATATTGTCATGCAAAACCAAGTTAGTTCTGAACTCAGAGACTACCCAGCAAATTCACTAGAGGGCAAACCAAAGCCAGCCTATAGTCATAGTGATGAAAAGTAGAGACTACACACCAAGAAAAGCTGGCATTGAACTATCTAGTTAATTCTTGTCTCAAAATGAGCGCATTGCATCTTCTCAATTTTAAAGTCAATTTTTGTAATGCATATGCTATGCATTGTTCCCTGGACAGCCCAAAAGACTAAGAGAATTTAGGAATGTCACCGTTGCAATGGTTAAATTAAATTAGCAACATGTTAGTCAAGTCAAACATTGATTAAAAAAATAAATATCTGTGAAAATACATTCTGCCTTTCCTCGTGTCCTATTACTGATAAATATTTTGGAGATGCAACTGACTAAATACCCTGTACAAAATTATCTGATTTCCAGTTCACTAAAAATGCAGAAGTTTTGTTGTTGCCCGTCAAGAGAGTTAAAAATGTCACAGAGGAGCCAAACTCAAATACAATACTCAACAGAGAGGGCTACGTAACTAGTGGTCAAGTTACCAACACCAGTATGCTTCCAAAATGACAAGCTGAAAATATGGTAGAGGGAACCCAGACAGCAAGCTAAATCAGCTATGTATTATTCCAACATTTAGCGGGCACAGGTACCTGAAATTTCATTTTGTCAAATGTACACTGCACAACACATAAAAAGAAATATCAAAAAGTATTCTTAAAATTCTATTTAAGGTGTAACAGCTCAAAAGACAAAGCTGCAAACTGTTTCCTTTCTTCTTTAGTAACTTCAGACACAGGTGAAAAATCATCGGCACAGAGATTTTCTAAAAGTATTCTGAAGTTATTCTACACCAGAGTAAGCATAGCTTCTGTATTTGCTTTTACAAACATAACATACAGTAGAAGCCTCCATGCCTACAAAGTTATTTCCATCAACACTCTTCTTGATAAGCATTTCCCTTACAAGGTTTCAAACCATGATTTCTTTAGCAAAGATGTGTTTTCAACATTTGTTATAAACATAACATATATACTTTAGGCATCATAATAAAAAACTGCATCAGTGACAAGAGCAATACTACAAGTAGTCATTTTACCACCTCGAATTAAATCAAAAAGATCTAGTCTTGTTGGCATCTTATTAGCTCTGTGAAGATGCATTTGCTAGATTGTTGGTTTAAAGGAATGAGAAAAGAACAGAACTTGGGGTATACTATGGACTTAAATATTTACATAAATCCAGCCCTTATGGTACAAGTCA
The DNA here is from genome assembly GCF_000690775.1 of Eurypyga helias. Classification (NCBI taxonomy): domain Eukaryota; kingdom Metazoa; phylum Chordata; class Aves; order Eurypygiformes; family Eurypygidae; genus Eurypyga; species Eurypyga helias. The sequence continues at coordinate 5,092 of NW_010240306.1, read as the reverse complement.
TGCTATAAAGGTATAATATAATGGTATAATGCTAAAGAAACATACTACACACTTACATCAGGATGAATCCTTGGAGGGGGACGTTCTCTTGGAACTCTTTCATAGTCATATCGCCCTTCCGACCACATTTCATCTCTTCTATATGCCACTAAAGATAACAAAAAAAACAATTAGCCAAAACCAGACTCATTGTGAACAGACAAAAGGATGGTGAGCATAGTGATAAAGGTTCCCAGATGTCTCTCAATATAACTCATTATGCACAAGTCCTGTACATATACTTTTTTTAATTAACTCTTTTAAAAAAGTAAGCCTATCTAGTTATAGAAAATAATTAATGAACATTAAGTCAAAAATAACTGTGCAAGAACAGCCAAACAACTGGTAATTAGTGCAGTATAATCAGTATAATTACAGAACCTACAGATATTATAAACAGCTCTATTGAAATATATGCATATTGCAAATACCAGTTGTACATATAAATTCATACACACATACCTTATAGCTATTTTGATACTGCTGGGCTAAAAATAGGACTTTTTAAAAAAGAATTCAACTCCTGTTTATTAGATTAAAAATTCTCTATTTTTTATATAATGTAATAACTTTGAATTATTTCATCATCTCAACCACCTGGAAAGAGGTTAAAACACAACCCATCACTCAGTACAAAGCTCCGTGTTTTAAATACATGAATGAAACACATTCTTCACATGCAGATTTTTCCTGTTTTAAATCTGGAGTCAGCAGAACACAATTCCTCTTTCCAGAAAAAGGCAACTTTCAAAGCCAAAATTAGTAACTAAATAGAATGTAAATCCAATATAAAATATGGTGGAAATAAACCGTAACTGTAACAGATTCTGGTCATGCTATGCTAGAAAACAGAAATTTGAGGAGCTGAAACCTTCCTGATCATTATAAAGGTGACAAATTATGTACCATACATTGTTGAAAAGAGATAAGAAATTGCTGGAATTATATTTTTCAAAGTTTCCCTTCACAGTGATAGTTCTAGCTATTAATCAGTAAGAAAAAGAAACAGCAGGACATATTCAGAAGAAATACATAATATTATCTACTTTCACAAAATAAAAACACTTAACTGGAAATAGACTTATGAGGCTACATAAAAATATTAATTATTACAGATGTTAGGAATCAACATGACAAAAGGGTTTATTAAGTGTAAACTGAGGTAACGGTAAGGCAGACATATATTTCTGTGAAAAACAAACATTTGCGTACTTACTTTTTTGTCAGTTTTAGCAACTCTGCTTCTGAAGACCCATTCAATTACCTATCAAAAAAAAAAAAGAAATTGATGTTAGCAAAAACATGCATATATATTCATAGGGACATTCTCTTCTTTTAAGTAAACCAGACGTTGAAAATCTAAATCCCCCATGATCTGTGTGAATTGGTAGTCATTCACTACACTCAATTAAGGAAGAATATGAACTGCTCAACTAAATTCACAATACCAAAAAAATTCCCATGATGAATTATTACATACACGACACTTTCCTAATAAATTCCAGAGTTTTCTTCCCCTTTTATCATCTTTTAAAGAGGTTACTGAAAATGCTTTTCCTTTTCTAACAGATCATAGAATCATAGAACCTTCAGGTTGGAAAAGACCTATAAGATAACTAAGTCCAACTGTTAACCTAACCCTAGCTAATACCACCACTAAACCATGTCCTTCAGCACCTCATCCCCACATCTTTAAAATTCCTGCAGAGACAGTGACTCGACCACTTCCCTGGGCATCCCATTCCAATTCCTGACAAAACTTTCAGTGAAGAAATTTTTTCTAATATCCAATCTAAATCTCCGCTGAAGCAACTACTGTCTGTCACAAATAGTAAGTAGATAGTAAATCCCGATGAAGCAGGTCATTCCTCAACTGCAAAAAGGCTTTTTGTTCAGAGATTCTGACCCTACCATAGGTACAAATGAACCACAGTATCTTCCTAAAACGTTATTCCATTTTATAACAGATTTGACCTGAGGTACGTTCCATAACCAAGACACAGGAATAGCCACAGGTTATAAAACAAAAGCAGACTAAACCAACAGTTTGGTTCATCCTGGTTTTGGTATAAGTAAGAGCTAGAGGGTCTGCTGTCCCTGCCTCTCCAATGTGCTCATGGTATACAAACACTCGTTATATAAATTTAAACAACTTTTTCCTATTTTTGATCACGGGTGACTGTTTTCCCTAAAGCCAAATCTTTTTATTTTCTCAAATAAAGACACTCCAGCATACGCAGAAGCCATTCTATTAACGCAGCCCAAGCTGCTCCACTGTGGCCAGCTGCCAAGAACGGCTTTGCTCCGATTATCACAGCACTATGTCCTCCTCTATGCTACTATAAATGATGTAATACAGTTTCATCATCAAGCAGGTTACATGGGTCATTTAAAGTTTAGATTTTTTTGTACAACTGAGTTTTCTTTATCAATCGACCATTAACTTTTTTCTTTCTAAATAATACAAGCTAAAAAAAGGCTGACATTTGCAAAAGCACTCCAGTATTCTGCAATATTTTGTACATAATACTTGTCTGTTGAGACAAGTTTTACTTGAGACATCGATTTTCATCATGGCTAGAAATACCTACTTCTGCAGGATTCATAATTTTCCTGTGTGGGCTATCAACCTTCTGCAGAATCTACATTTTTGTTTCAAAAACATAAAGCATTATAACCCAGATGGCTACATCTCGCCATATGTGAACAAAGCATAAAACCAATTTACTGCTGTGCTGTAAATGCAGAGGCAGGCAATTACTGTATCTCTAATGTTACTGGAATATATCTGGTTTTATACTGTTACTCTGACAAACAGCAGAGATTGAGAGCTTTCCAAAGCAGGGGAGAGACAGAACTGGCCCATATTTGTCAAAAAAAACTTAGATGCTTTTGTGTGAGTAAGATCTAGGAAAGATACTCAGGGAATTGTAACTTACTAGAACTATCATGGCCAATTTTGCAACAATTACTGCTTTGCAGCCATAAAGAAAGATAGAAAACACTGCTTTTTCATTCAACAATTAGAATCTGTATTTCATAGTGCTTCAAAGATAACCCAGTGTCTCTTACCTATACAGGAAGCAAGGCAGATAAAACTGAGTTTGGGAGGAAAAAAAATGACCACCAACTTTCTCCTCCTCCCCCCAAACTTGGAAGAGGCAGCAAACACTCAACAGACATAGTCCTCTCTCTATTGGTAAGATGATAAAGCAGAAGTGTAAGAGCAAAGGGAAAAATCCACCGCAACAGTACATAAAATACTGTGAGGGAGCCATTGAGAAAAAACAGGGACACAAAGAGAATCCATCTCTTCCTAATATTAGGCTATAAGACTTTCAAAAGCAGTTAGAAGCATGACTGCAGTAAGTCTAGGCATATTCAGCCTATATACCAAATAACCTGAAGGAAGAGGCTTTCTTCCAATCTTTCCTGACCTATTCACAGTAATTTCAACTTTAAAAAAGAAAATAAAAAAAGAAAAAAATAGGAAAAAAAATTATTTGAGAAAGCACTGACCACAATAGTCAAATTAACTCCCACCTCAAAAGGTAAAAAAGCCAGAAATGGGTAAACTGAATAGAATTATTAACAACAGCAGCAGCATTCTGATGAGGATTTAAAATCCCATTGGTTCAGTTTTCTTACCATATCATTCTGAAACATCACTGGGAGCAAGAGAAACTGAGATGATGCGTTGTTGGGAGTTACCGTAACACAATGACTGATGTATTAGTGCTTACCTTTGCCTGAACACCTGCAGTCACCACATCCCATCCGTTATCAGCATCGAGACTATGAAAATAATGTTCTACCGAGCTGTCACTGAGCTGCTACACTAGCAACGTCAATGCAAACAACTGTATGGATCACCACTTCCACCAGGACTTTCTGTCTTGCAGCACCAACATTTTGACAATAAAATATGTCACCTCACCATACTCCTGTGATAACAGGTCAAAACTCCAATACTTTCAACATTTACACTTGGAATTACCAACCAACTCTGAATAATTCACCCAGGGAAAATCAGCGTAAAACCTACTAATTGTTTGTAGATTCTGTGGCTTTCCACATCTTTTTGTGTATTTCTGATTGTCTTTGTTTCCTTGAAGTCCCAGGCACCTCAGATAAGGAATTATTATGACTATCTATGAAAACTCCAATGCATGTTAAAGAGCCTACTTTAGAGAGTACAAGAAGGAGAGCGGACTTTAAATGTTTAAATGCTAATAAAGACTTCAAATATATTACAGGAAATCCTATTGTTAAGTGTAAAAATTTATTCTAGTACTTTTAAGGAAATCAATTATGTGACACGTTCACGTCTTATCCTTCCAGAAACAGATACTGATTCTGCACCATACCCACAAAAAGCCTCACTGAACGTGTTTACAATGGGATTTACATAGGCTCCAAAGATTCATTACTCCTTGTTAAATATTTATTATTCAAGTTTAAAATAACTCTCGGAAGTATGCAAAGTAGGAACATCCCTCCCTTCAAAACAAAAACGCGAAGTAAACTGAGAATCAGAATCGCATGGGTTTTAAAACGGATTAAAAGATGCGGTTCAGAAAAGTCATCCTCTGTGCAGACCCAGAGGCGGCCATCCTTCCCCCTCCCCCCCCCCCCCGCCACTTCCATTTGCCCCAACTTCTGAGAGACCCGGGAGCATAAAGGACCCCGTCCCACGAGACGGGCTGCCCGCAGGTGCGGTCAGCGGGACGCCCGCTCCCGCAGGCCCCCGCGGAGGCCGTCTCCCGGGACGGGACTCAGAGCCACCCCCGTCCGTGTTCGCAGCTCCCAGCCGGGAAGGAAGGCAGGCCCATTCCAGCGCCCCGCAACGCCGACCGCCTCACAGCAGAGCCGGGCGACAAACCCACACCAGAGCCCGTGGGCCAACGCTATGGGCCAAACGACCAGTTCGAGCACGATGAAGCGTCACGTTCGCCCCTCGGAAGACGGAAACCAGACAACGGGCTCCGCAGGCCATCACGCGCACCCTCACCTTAGGCGCGCCCTCCCGCTCCCGCGGCGTAGCTCTCGCGGC
>NW_010240305.1:18734-19002 GCF_000690775.1 Eurypyga helias | reverse complement strand
GTAGGACCCATCAGTAAACAGGGCATATTGCTTCTCATTTTCTGACAACTGGTTGCACAAAGGGGTTTCTTCAGCCCATGTCACCTCCTCCTCTGGTAACACTGTAAAATCTTTGCCCTCTGGCCAGTCTATGATAACTTCTAAGATTCCTGGGCAACTGGAGTTCCCTATGCAGGATCCTTGTGTTATCAGGGCAACCCACTTACTCCATGTAGCATCAGTGGCATGATGAGTGGAAGAGACTCTGCCTTTGAACATCCAGCCCCGA
>NW_010240305.1:0-18504 GCF_000690775.1 Eurypyga helias | reverse complement strand
ACTCGTCCAAGGGCTACTGCATGCACAATGTCCAGCTTGATTTTTTTCAAAGGTTTGCCACTGTTCAGGGCCACATTTGAAACTGGTTTTCTTTCAAGGTCCAGACAAAGACTGCACTGCCAAGAATAAAACAAACAAAACAAAGAAACCCCTCACAACACCACCACAACACACTTCGCTGATGGCAAAATAAATCCATGCTGCCAGCAGGAACCTCCAAACCCCTGCCCCCCACAACGCCTTCCATATTGCCTTGCAAAGTCCCCCTCCTGCCCTGTCTGGCTCCCGTTGCCACAGGCACGAGGGTGACAGTGACCACTCAGCTTGATGTATTATAGAATGAAACAAAACCTTGTGGAATGGCCCCAGGAGAGTAGCTCATCCCTGCCCTGAACCAGCAGAGTGCCCAATAAGATATCTCTGCAGCTAGCTATGTAAAAGCAGAGTTTATTAAAGTAAAGAAAATACAGGTTCTTATAGATTGCGGGTGATAATCACTGTCTGCAAATCACATGTAAATATTGGGAATATCAATAACAGCACACAAATTCTAGTAACATACTACAACAAACTAAAAATCTAGTAACATATAATATAAAACTACTCAAGTAATATAGCAGCATAACATAACTCTATAGAGATTTTTTAAGTTTACTGGGAAAATGCTTAGTATAACTAAGAGTATAAATCTCACCCAAGGCATCCTGATATGTGAGGAAGAGTGGTCCAGCCTGTCAACTGATCCTGGGAGTCAGAGGCAATCTGCAATGGTATCTTCCCCAACATGTTCACAATGGCATCTTCCCTAACATCCTCCTTTTCTTGAGCCATTTTTATATTAATCTTTACTCCACTTCTCCTGCCACACTTCTGCACATGTAAAATTGTTCAGGGAACCACCATGGAGTGGATTCCTAAACATACTAGCTGCAACTGCACTCCACCCTGAAAGTCCCTTCAAGTACCATGCCTTTCCTTGATGTGTGAACAATGCTGGGGCTTTAATATAAGTTTAGTTTAAGTCACTCCCAGTAATTATTCCACATCTCTCACAATATCCCATTGTCTAGATATTCATATTACATAATCCATAATCCAATACGCAAATTTCCCAGCCATTCAAAAAGAGGTCCAGGGAGTTAATTTCATGACCTAATGGTATTGCTACTGGAGAAAGAAGGAAGTGCAGAGTAGTTTAGTCCCTGCACAAACTGAAGCTCTCCACCAGCCCAAATGCAACCAGGAGTCCAGTTCTGAGATATTTTTCCCCACACAGATGCAGGTGGAATGGATGGAATGAGGACGAGGAGAAAATTGCTCCTTCAAGACAACACAGAGTAATGCATTAAATAAGGAGTGTGTATGTCCTCATATTATTTTATTAAAATATGAAGAGAAGTCTTTTCAGTTCCTTCTTACTTCTTATCCTGGGTTCCTTCATGCTAAAACTAAAAACCATCACAGACCGCTATATGTATTTCTCAATGTTCTTTTAATAAAAATCATGTACAACACTAAAGATGACATGAGAGAAAAAAATGCAGGTTTTTTTTTTAATCCTTGTGGTTTTATTCACAGAAGCATGAATTATTATCTCATAGAAGGGTTCTGTCCCCTGAAGTGACCAGGGAGTTGAGCATTACAGTATATCCTCAAGAAGATTAGCATAGTGTATGAGAGATCCTGACTGCTTTTTAATTCTAACAAAGTAGAGCTCATTATATCACACTTATTTAAGAAAGCACCCTTATTCTTGAAGAAATAACCCACAGCAGAATTGGATAAACACACAAATTTCCAAATTATCCTTAGTTTATCTGAAAATAATTTGTATGAAACAATTAAGAGCATTTTCAAGGAAGAGGTTTGGAGCAATTTCGAATAGAAAACAGTTCCTATGAAGAAATGAATCTGTCCTCTTGACTGTGAGAAAGACACACAGAAAACATAAAACAAATACAATTGAGATCTTTCATAATATATGTAGAGGACTATATAAGAGTAGAGTGTAAGAAAGGATACTGCACAGTATGACTCTTACATTAAAACATGGCTAGAAGACCTATAAACAAGCAGTCTCTTTATATTTGGAAGATTATGATAATTAAGTCTCAACATTATAAAAGCAGTGCATTTGGGGAACTATCCCACCTTGACAAATTTAATCAAATTTAAGTCTTTCAACAAAACCACATCAGTTGGAAACTAAAATGAATTGTATTAACAGTTTTCAATTAAACAACTCAATTTGTCACACCCCTTCAGTGCAACCCTATTTTGACAGTAGCTACATGGAATTTTAAGTGAAAGTGGGGACCGTTGACTTTGGTCTTAAAAAAAAGGGGTGTTGATAGGATAGAAATAGCATGATTAGGAAATGCAGCAGTTTCTTTCACAGAACAATTATCAATGTTGTTTTGCATTAATATTTTCTGCTAAAATATTTTAGAAGGAAGAAAATCACTACTGGCTGCTGGAAGCTTTAAATCTATCCCAGATATGTGGGCTGCAAAACAGAACACAGAAATAAGAAATTGTATTTCTTAGCAAAGAATCTGGAAGCTGGAATAAGGAAAGAGGAGAACTCTGTAGTATCACTGTTTGGTTAACATTAGTGTTCCCACAAAGCTGAGTTCAGAAACTATTTTTTAGTGTAAGCTGCACCACTGTCTTTGACCACGCGGCGGGGTGGGGGTGAGTGGGGAAGAAAGTGAAAAGACAGTTTGAATTTCTGCATGGTCTAAAATTAACAAAATAAATTAATTATCTCATTTCTCAGTGTTCCTGAAGGCATAAGACTCTGCTACTATTCTATCTATGGTGAAATTCCAAGAGAACTTGGAAAAGCATTTGGACTCATGTTTGTAGTTGAATATTCAGAGATTACTTGGGTTCTTCACAAAAGCTAAATATTTACTAAGACTTGTGCTACTCCATGGGGAGTATTTGCAGAGATTTGTCACTTTTTTGACGTTAAACAGTTCTGGAAGCTGAACACTATTGTACCATTTAAAGCTCTCAGTTGTAAACTGCAGTAGATTGATCTAAAGTACTTAAGTAATTTTTTAGGAGAAGTTGTGTAAATTACAGGTATCAAGAAACTCATACTTCATATTCCTTCAGTAGGTTTTGTCAGACATATTACTGGAGAGCTACTTCCTTCTCCTTATGTAAGCTTCTCCTGGGTATATAGTGTAATGCTCAAGTGCCTCCCTACAGCTATTCTCTGAAGCAAACAACATATTGACATTTTCATTCCTTTAAATAATGTTGTGAGAACAAACTTGCTTCTATCTACTCATCTCTAAAAAAAAGGTATAACAAAACAGAATATATTGCATTTTCTCATTTTTTTTTTTTTTTTTAACACTATCACTACTATGAGTGAAACAAGAAGCCTTCTTCAACTCACAGAAATTAGGGAAGGAGTGGTGGAGTAAATTAACCTTATTGCATGTATTTCACAAGGTATAAAGCTTGAGCCTAAGTATATAATTTATACATACATATCACATCAGTCTGTATCATATTTCAATACAGATATAAAGTTTGTGTTAAGAATAATTCCAAATGACTTTCATAGTTCTAAGTCATGTGATTCATTTTGGTTATGAGGGCTCTACGTATATTGTTTAGACTTGATCTAAGGTTCTGCTCAAAAAATAAAAATCCAAAACCAACCAACCAAAAACCTCCAAAACCACAAAGCATCCATTATTTATGAAAGTGTATAATATACTAATAAGCCATTCATGTTGATTCTTGGAATTTCAGAGATACCAATGTTGTTACCTGTGTTTTATATATATCTATAAATTCCTCCTCCCATACATATCTATATATCTCCTGCTCTCTATCTACCTATATATGGGAGAAGGAGTTTCTCTTGAAACTATTCCAAATGGCAAGACTGAATTCAGTAAGCCTAGCCTGTACATGCAATAGTTATTTATATTTTTCCTCAAGACAACCTGTATAGACAACTAGTGTCATTCTAGTTTGTGGAAACAACATTTCTGAGCACTGAATTATGCTCTTTTTACAAGGGCTTGTAGTGACAGGACAAGAGGCAATAGGTTTAAACTGAAAGTGGGTAGATTTAGATTAGATATGAGGAAAAAATTCTTAAAGAAAATGGTGGTGAGGCCCTGGAACAGTTTGCCCAGAGAAGTTGTGGATGTCCCATCCCTGGAAGTGTTCAAGGCCAGGCTGGATGTGGCTTTGAGCAACCTGGTCTAGTGGAAGGTGTCCCTGCCCATGGCAGGGGGGTTGGAACTAGATGATCTTTAAGGTCCCTTCCAACCCAAACCATTCTGATACTATGATACTTTAGAAATGTAAAGTGGTTCTGATATGAACTAGAAGTAGAAAACCATTTCTTGTATGATATCTACAAAGAAAGACTACAAGAATTTACTCAGTGTAACAATAGTAATACCCTCTCAAAAGAGGACAGGCAAAAAAGGATTTCAAAGAGAAGTTTTGAAAGTTTTCTCAAACTTCAAGCACTGCTTTGATAATTTTTAGTATGAATGAATAAATATTTTTCAAATATAAAATTCAAGGTAAAAATCCCACAGAACACTTCTTTTTGCTTCCTTCCCACTCGAATTGCTTCTCCTTTGTCCTTTCAGATAAGTATTTTATGGGTTTTTTTTACAAAACATCCTTGAGCGTCTTAGGATTTTGGGGTCAGTGAAGAGTAGTTATTATTTTTATTTTATCAAGTGGAATATCTGTGTGGTAGGTGAAACTAAAGGAACAAAACATGTCACAGGACTATTTCAATATTCCCTGGTGACCCAGCTATCATACAAATGGAAAAGCACACAAGTTAACTTATCAAAAATAAGTACCAAGTATGCCAAATATGACCTAATCTTTCCTTTTCTGCTGTTGCTTGTGTCCTCATTCTGTTAACAAACATTCCCATGATATTGCTATATGACCTATAACAACATAAAAAGTAGCATCATTAGACTCTGTTAAGACCTGAATCAATGTACAACCTATCACGTACACATGCTAAGAGAATTAACTGTCCATTCTTTCACTGAAATTAAAACTACTAATTTTCCTGAATTGTTTTGCTCCCAAATACTCTTTTAAGTACTGCTCTTTTTGCAATGCCATCAGATTATTTGTTTTAAAGAAGGAACAAGTATTTAATCGTTAAATCTCTTTTACCACAGAGAAACAAAACAGCTTCAATATATTTGGTCTCCCAACTGATAAATAAACCATCTATACTAATAGTTTGGAACTCTTACAATTGCAACACACCCTCCTCTGGTATATTTAATAGGTAAAATTTCATCACATAGAAAACATACAAGCTTAAGGAAATGATGGAAATATTTGTTAAGCAAAACCTACTAAGAAAAAGAGGTGGGGACCAAAGTCATCCCACAGAAAAGTGTGTTATGTAATAATTTTAAAACTATGTATAAAGGTGAAGTATGAACATTTTTCAAATGGAAATGTTAAATATTTTGAGAGGAAGTTCTGAAAAATTTCAAAGAAAATAAAAATATTTTATAATTGCTGACACAGTAATATTTTTTTCTTATGATTTCCTAATAATACATAGAGTAATGTTATAGCTGAACATTTTTTTTTGTGATGCGTTGCCTGTACCGTGGAATTTTTACGTTTCAGAATTACAGCTCTTTTTAGTTTAGGTGTGATATTTTGAGTCAACTCGTACTTGGATTGCTCCCAATTGGAGACAGTCTAATTTAATAATTTGGATGTAAGAAGAAACTAAGCAAGCTGTGCCTCAAGCTGCTTCTGCCATCTTTGATATTTCATTAGTTTTCACTGTGTTACACACCTACAGAAAAGGTGTCAAGAACAGGTGGGAAAGTTGAAAAATTTTTCTCCTTTTGATAAACATGAATTGGATTCCTGAAAATTAATATTGTTTCATAAAATAACATTTCTCCCTTCAAACATCTCTGGGAACTGAACTCCAATCTGGTTACGACATTTCTCTGAGTTTCAGTAGAGATATTTGCCTAACAGATTTTCAAACAAACTAGTCTATCGGCTACTTTCAATTTCTTCTGTGCAAAATACCTCATTTCTAAGAGTTTGATCCTTCATTCTATGCTTACTTTACTATAGGCAGTTTGGAAGCTTTTTTGGGACAAGATAAGTGAAATAGGTGTTTCTGGATTAAATATATGTTGCAACATATCCCAGAATGGGAGCATTAAGTTTAGAAATATGCATTATTGCAATTTATAGACTGGTTTCAGTTTCATATGAATCCTCTGTAGAAAACTGTCCAGCTGTGTCCTCAGGGCTTCCATGTCGTTTTTTGACAGGAGCCAAACCTTCATTAAAAGCGCAGTGATTGCAGCAACTGAGGAGTTGTGGCTCTGGTGAAACAGACTATCCCTGAGTTGCAGAGCTGAAATCTTGTGCCCACCTCCTGTGAGGCCACCTGGCAGTTCTGCCAAAGCCTGGGTGTCTTCTCCCTCTGTAAGTCAACATTCTCACTACTGCAGCTGCCCAAATACAGGGCTACTATATCAGCTTTAGGTCTGACAGCTGCAAGCACTGGGTCCAGGCAATGCAGGAGGCATTCCTTGCCATGGCAGCCAGAGCACTCGGAAAAACTATTTGGGACTTGGGGGAGAAAAATGTTTGAAACAATATTTCATGATCCAGCATTGATCCCTACATGGTACAGGGACAATAAACTGTGTTTACCTATGATTTCTGTACTAAGATGAGAAATCTTTTTCAGTTAGCATCTCTCTCAGAAGAATACCTTAACAACTGAATTAAAGCTTCCAAATTACAGAAAGCTCTCCACATGTTTCCTTGGATTTCCACAACAGTACCATGCCTCCTGACAAATATCAAGTTGATTTGGCTACATACACTTCACTTCTTTAAAAAAAAAAAAAAAAAAAAAATCATGTGATGCCACTTTCAAATGGGACAATAATGCAGCTTTCCCCTTACTGCCACTTCAGGTGTTGCGTCAACAGTGTCTGGAGCAAGAGTTTACCTAAAGAACACCACTGACTGTTGTATTACCAAATATTAACTGCAGGCAAGTAGCAATATTATTCTGCATCATTAATAAAGCTGAACGTATATTTATGCTATAAGTAATCACTATAGATTTTCTGTTGGCATGCTGGCCCCTCACTTGAAGGTGTGCTACAACATGATCATCATAAACATTCATTTTTAAGGAACAAATTAACCAATTTTCATTGGATGAAGAGTTACTTAATTACACTGGCTGCTTTCTGATACCCACTTCCTGATGATGTCTGACTTTTAGAATGAAAAGCATTCTTTTTCTTCATAGACCCAGAGATAAACAGGAAAAATAGGCTATAAATGTGAGGCAGGGACAGTCCTGTATGCAGATTCTCCCATATTCTTTTCTAATTTGCAGCTACATAATGACATTGTGAGATTTGAACTCATAGCCAGACTTTCCAAAATCTGGCCATAGATTTTTAATAAGACAACAGCTAAAAAAAATAAAAAAAAAAAAAAAAAGAGTAGGTTTCTCAAGAGAACAGGTATCAAACCAGTATGTATGGAAAGGAATCTCCCTGAAATAAAGGTTAATAGTTTAGTAATTTATTTCTAACATACTGGATTTTTAGTTAAACACATGTTTAAAATGATAGAAAAATAAAACCAAATGTGACTATTGTAGAATACCACAAGTGAAAACTACCTATAGAAAATTATTAAAGTTTTCATATAGTAAAAATATACTTTTAGCTTTATTACTGATGTAGAATTATATTGCAGCTTGCCTAAATTCATTATGTGGGCATACAACTGCGATCATTCCCGAGTCTTGTAGAACTGAGCACATAACAGCTGGTATAAGTGTATAAATTATTGATTGCTAACTGCATAAGGCTTGTGATAGAAACCATCACAAGTTCTCTCTGTCTCAGTTCTAGTAGATTCGGGAACAGCCACTGACTACAAAAACATTTCTCTGCTATGTCAAAACAACATTCTGCTAAGACACAGGCACCAAAGACTGTTCTCTCAGCTGAGCTCTAGACATGACTAACACCTTGAATGATAATGCCTGCCTTGGAGAACTTGCTGCCTGAATATTCAAAATTGTATATGGTCTACATATTGCCTGTCTTCAGTACAGAAATGTAAAAGATCTGCACAAATTCATGCAGTAGCTAAATCCTAGGACAATGGTGGGAATCACAGCATCCTAACTCTGACTGTGGAGCTCTGATAGCATGATATGTGTGAAGGATACCTCTTGGTTTTGGCAGGTTTCACATCAAGCCCTAAGGATTATAGGAAGTGGCTGATGACTGTGATTAGTATTTATTGTTTGTTGTGTACCGACAGCATTCTCGGAGCAAAAAACCAAAAAGAAGACAATGCCTGCTGTAAAGAGAGGGGAGGGGAAAAACAGAATGTAGCAGATAAAGAAATGAAAACAATTACAGATCTAGCATGCTGTCTTAGAATCCATGCAGTTACAGAAATAATAAAGTTAAATAATAAAGTTGCCGGCAGGCAATATAAAAGGGATTTAATTATTTTTGAATTACCCATCTTGGATGAAAAATCATTTCCAAAACCAAGAGAATTAAACATTCTTTTAACCCTGGCATGAACTATATTTTAAGAACTTTCATGTAGCACAGTTGTGTATCCCTACTTGGTTTATAAAATGTATGACATTGCACAAGCCAGAAATTAAGTTACATGAAATACATTTGTAAATGCTACATGAAGTTGTTATATATTTAATGGTAAATACAAAATAGTGTAATCAACCACTAATTGTGAGCTTTGGTATATAGTGTTTATAAATTTTGCAGAAAAATAATTTGTTTCAGTGTTATCTTTGTTAGCATTACTATATTTCCCTCCGTTTTATAAATATAACATTTTTCACCATATACAAAATATAAAATGTAATGGGGGGGGTGGGGTGGAAATCAGACTGTTTTTCCTCCTTTTTTTTTTTTGTTGTGGATAGACAAATTCATGCTATCACACTGAAAAAGGCTACACATTTAGGAAGCCATTAGGACACTGGCTAAAAGTTACCTTAATTCATGTAATTTAACTAACAGCCATGTGCAACGTCTGTCTGTTTTTAAAGGTAGCCTCTGGCTGACCTCTATAACTGCACACTAAAGTAAGTACACTCATTGCTTATTGTAAGGTTATGAAGTCGGTTATCTTTTGCATTAGTATGCAAAAGAGTCACACTGCATTTTTCATTCCCGATTCCTCTAGCTACAACACCCCACTTGGAATCCTAATTCCTTGTTGTGGTGGTTTGCGATGGGATAGAGTTTGTTTTCTTCACAGTACCTAGAATGGGGCTATGTTTTGGATTTGTACTGAAAACAATGTTGATAACACAGGGATGTTTTCATTATTGCTGAGCAGTGCTTACACAGAATCAAGGCTTTTTCTGCTTCTCACCCCACCTGTAAGTAGGCATGAAATGTACAAGAAGTTGGAAGTGAACACAGTTGGGCCAGCTGACCCCATCTGACCAAAGGGATATTCCATACCATATGACATCATGCTCAGCATATAAAGCTGGGGGAAGAAGGAAGGGGGGTGCATATTCTGAGTGACAGCACTTGTCTTCCCACGTAAACATTACACATGATGGAGCCCTCCTTTCCTGGAGATGGCTCAACATCTGCGTGCCAATGGGAAGTCATGAATAAATTCCTGGGTTTGCTTTGTTTGCATGTGTGGCTTTCGCTTTACCTATTAAACTCCCTTCATCTCAACCCCTGAGTTTTCTCACTTTTAGTGTTTCAATTCTCTTCCCCATCCCTCTGTGGGGAAGTGAGTGTGACTGTGTGGTGCTCCTTTTCCAGCTGGGGTTGAACCATGACACTTGTCCACATCTCTATTTTTCTGTGTAGCAAAGACACAGCCTCCCATCACTGTTCACCTCTGTGCCAATTTCACTCAGAATTCTGGATTGATCCAAAACTGAGGAGCCTCATAATTCAGGGAAAGTAGACATTTCAGACATGCTATCAAAAATATTCAAAGGACATTATTAGTGTATTTCCTAATGGACAGGAAAACAACCTACCTCCTTAAGCAAGTCACTACTGCCAGCTGCAAACCCCAAAAGTGACGCAGAACTTATTTCTTTTGGAATAAAAAAAATTTTTAAGAGAGACATACAATAGAAATTACACAGTAATCTGAAAAAATACTACCAGAGTGTTTTCCTCTGATAGTTCTGATATTTTGGTAATAAGATTTCCCTGAGTCCAAAACATGGATGTCTAACATTCAAGAACTTTGAAATACCAAGAAAATAGTTCCTCACAGAAACTTAGTCGTTCCATAGTTGGGCCAAGAATGCAATAACAATAGCTTTTCATGTGACACCTGACCAGAACATGGAAGATACAGAGAAATAAAGCTGAAAGGGCACAACAAATATTTTTTTTTCATCTTTCTGAAAAAAGTTTAAGAAAAAAAAATCCAACAAAAAAATTCTACAACCCTTTGATATTAGAGGTATAATCTTAGCTCAGTTCTTTTATTAATATGATTAATATACCTCTGATTCAAACTAACTTTATTGCAAGGATACTAAAACATTTTTAAATACTATATAAAAAAGTTTTTAATTTACATCTATGTCTCATTCCGTACAACTATATTACAATACAATAACACAGTTACATTTAATTATAGTGTTTAACTTCATACAAGAGACATCTAAAAATTTTAAAGGCACATGTCCTATCTGCTGCAATACTCTACTGCTAGACAGCTAAATTACCTGTCAAATAGTCTCATGAAGTTTTGATGGGCACTTCTATTTTATGATAGTATTTTTTTCTTTTTACATGCATTAGAAATACCTTGACAGAACATGAAACTACTTTAATGATCCCTGTCTTTTGCTTCAGGAAGGAGTCTGGAATTCTTTCTGCAAGCATTCTGAAAAAGTTTTGTTTGTTCCTTCATTTTAAGAAAGACCTAAATGTATTTAAAGTTACCTTTAAAGATACACATACAAGGCAGCCTTAGAAACGTCTAAAACCAGTTAAGGCTAAAAATTGTCTTTCTGCATTCTTTGACTGAAAAGTTATCATCAACAACATAGAAAATGATGAGTTGCTCATAAGGCTGAAAGCTCTGAAGTCTAAAAATAAGATTTACAATGTTTTTCCCAGTGACCAGCAGTACCGTTAATTAGTCTGAGACAGACTTTTGTCAGACAAACAAAAAAGCAGCATCTTATGAATTCCCAAGGGCAGAAAGTCTAGGGGTCTGCACCTTTTGCTTCTGCCTCCTTTAGCCAGATGACAGCCTAAAGCCATGTAGGAAGTAGAATCATCATAAACAAGAAGCCTTTTCTAAAACTTGTAGTATTTTCCAACAATCTACATAGAGAACTTGGCTCTGACTACCTTAAAAGTTTAAACATTTGCATTTTAAAGAGTATTTCCAGTCAAGGGAGGTGGGTGAAATTAATACACGTTATAAAACATTAAGGTTTTATTTTTCTACATTTCAGTTGATTCATGATTAGTTATTGTAAAAAAAAAAAGTCTATGTGCCTAATGAGGTATTCTATAATAATGATTATAATATCCTAAGAAAAGAATGTACTTTTCATATGTAAATGAGTTCTCCAGTTCATTAATAAAGCTAGTTGATCAATCAGCTCTGCAAAGGGAAAAATTATTAATAAGATATTGGGGGTGGGAGAGGGGCTGTCTTTTTTTCCTTATTTGTAGAAAGAAGTATGGCTATTAATGTCCTGCTGCCAAAAACTTTATATTATATAGAAAATTACTACAAAAATTTAGAAGGTGAATACATTTATCCAGAGAAACACAAATGAAAAGCGGTTTAAATACTGCTTTAAATTAATAATCTACAGGATTATATGTGTAATGTCATACCAGCATCCTACCATAAAATACTAAACCAGCACAGAATGATCATTACAGTAAAACATACATTAATGTTTCCTTGATCATCTCGATGATAAGTAATTAAGGAAAAATTGCTTGAAAAATGTGTTAGGAGGGAGTAGCTACGTTTCTATTCAACTTGTACTTAAGCAATAATATTTGTTATAATGTAGCCCAATTTGCAATTGATGGGTGATTACAATGCCTCTGATAATAAGGGTTAATAGCATTTTCCTAATGCACGTAGGTTTCAAGTATATTTGCAACCATTTTCATACCAGAACAATTTGTTTGAGCTTTAGCAAGTGAACACATTCTATCGTAAATGTAGTTGCAGCTCTGCATTTTTGTCCCTCTCTCTGCAAAATTACTTGCTTTCTGGAACCAGTCAGAGGTAGGAAAGGAGGCTATTCATTGGACTACAGCAGAACAAGACACATCATCCATCTGCTATTTCCTCCATTTGACTTGTTATCCTAAGGAGCTTCTCCTATATCTTCTGTTCATTTTTCCTCATACCAGAATTCTCCACCTGGTTAATTTAAAGCTGGAAGTTTTCCACTTTTGCCTCTCAACACTGCCAGAATCAGACTTGAAGTTGTATGGATGGAAAACAATGACTCAGGCACTGCGATAAATGCATGTAACATAATCAGTCCAGTTGTATTTAGAAAGTTATTAGACTGCTTCCTCTCTAGTATTAACATATGCACACACAAATTATTTTTAATTTAATGGCCGGTAAAATTAGGAGTTTATAAATCAAGTTTATTACACACTTCTGTAGCCTCAAGCTGATGAGCACAAATTACATTTTACATTAACCTGCTGGAGTAGTTAGCACACAATTAAGATCTTGAAGAATTAGACTGGTGGTAATAAAGAATATATAAGAATCTGATCTAAATCTTGGGATTTAACAGCAGTCTGTGAATGAGTTTTCATGCAGTCTATCATGACTGGAAACCAGCTTAACATAATAATACCAGACCAGGAGGAAAAATGAGTGAGGCACTGAAGAAACTAAATATTTTTCATTTCTTATTTGTTCATGTGGCTTCTCATCTATTTCCGTTTCAGTTAGAAATTATGTATCTGCTTTGTTTCATAAAACAAAACAACCACAATACAAACAGCCCTACAAATGTTAAGAATACCCTGAACAGTCTTGTAGACTGTGAACAAACCTAGACCTGTATAGACTAAATAAGGAAATCTTTGTTATTACAGCTGTAATTGATTTATGATCCACCAGTAAATTATTCAGAGGAAAGACAAAAAGACAGAGATGCAGAAATGTTTGTTAGAGAAACTGAACTCTTCCATTCAAAATGCTTCCTTTGCTTTTAACTGAAGGCAATGATTTAGGAGATCTTACAAGTAAGAATAGTGCATTATAATTCTAAGAAGTATATGAATAATTGATAATAAAGATACAAATAAAAGAGTTCATTTAAAAATACACATACACCTTGATCTTCAATACGCTACCATTATTCTTTGTTCTCAGGTTAACTCACAAATATAGTTAAAAAAAAAATAATTAGGCCCTAAATATAACCTTGTTCTGGAATTTTTACTTTCCAACTGCAGCACAATTGTGTGTCTCTGATTGACACATTGATTTATTCCCAGCAAGGGTCCTGTAATTACTGTGACCTTTTGATAAGGTGGGAGATATGGGGTGAGACAAGTGCTCTCAGGAGAGCTATTAGCAACTTCTGAGCAATTGCTAATGTTAGAGAATTATCTTTTTTAAATAGAGTTTGGAAAATAATTGACATACCATGATAAAGGGAATGTATAGGGAAGGAAAGAAAGAAGAGGTTCAAGAACTGTTAATTACTCAAAAAGAGGCAAGATTTTACCACTGGATAAACTTTTTTAGGCTGTGGCCTCAGGAATATGATTAATAATTCCAATAAAATGTAAGAAAGAAATAATAGGTTCACATGGGGCAGAAAGTAGTAGTAAAATCTTAAAAAGCTTTAACTCTGCTTTTACACAGCATAACAGGTGGTTTTATTCCTTCTTGTCAGATGGTATTTGTACCAAGGGAGTTTTCTCTTTTCCCTTCCCATCTGGTTCTGCATAGTCTTATAACATAATACCAAGACGACAGAGTTCTACTAATGTTATTTGAAGATTAGTTCTTTTACAGAGCAGCTAACCTGTTATTTCACAATCAAGACCCAGTAACTCATTCATGACAAGAAATCAAGTATTTAAGTTACAAACATTTTTGAAACACGAAGTAAGATTAAGCTAAACTATCAATAAATAAAAAATGCATTAAAATATCTGGCTTTGTATTCAAAAGGATTAGGTGGTAAAAAGGACACCTGAACATTGAACCTATTCACATATATATATATTTAAAAGGGGATTTTACACTGTCATCAGAAAAATATACATCTAGAACATGAATTATGTCATTATGGATACAGAGAGCAGCTTGAGCACAACACAAAATGGCAGAAAATCCTGTAGGAACATTAAAAAAAAAAAATGCAAACAAGTGAAGAAAAATATGAGGAGACAGCTTCTGGATCTAATGAAGCAGTATACTAAGACTATAGCCAGGACAAATTAGATGATGCAAAAAGGAAACAAAAACCCTTCCCCCTTCATTTTTTCTCATTTACAAGTTATAGTGTAGATCCCCAAGCAAATTATTTGACAAACCTTGTCTTTTTGGTTTACCACATCATAAAATTTTGTGGACTGAAGGAAAAACAAAATTTTTCAGCATTTTTCCAACACTAACTTTTACAACAATGTTGAGTAGTCAATAGCAAGTGGCAGTGGATTATACACCAGAGCTTTATCTGGGGAAAGATTCTTTTGAGCAGTAAATCTTCATGGAGTTGCATGCAAAGATTAGCCAAATAGGGATGCAGTGAGAGAAATTTGATGGCAGAAAACATTTACATCACTAAACAGAAGAAAGTACGTCATAATTTCAGTACCTGTGAAGAAAGGTTGCTGCTGCTAAATGAGTAAGTTCTTGGAACTCTGAATTTTTTGAATAATTAAGAACAAGAATAATCTATGTCACCTCCAAATCTCTGATTAATACATTCATTTTGAAATGGTTTTGCAGACTGCACTATCTATCATTTTAGAAAACTGAAGTAATTCTCATTATTTAAAATTAGCTGTGCAACTAACCAGCACCAGTATTCCTCTGTAAGGCATCATTTTACTCTCCAATAGGTTCGCTAGGTGTTTTAGAGCTCATGCATGAATGTGTCTGCATATACACATGCCTTAACACTTCTTGGTTTTACCTAAATGCATTTTAACAACACAACCGTCATGAGGGGAATAAGGATAGAGATGACGAGTGGGAAAAGAGACAAACATAACCATTGAGCTACTACTGATTTCTAGAAATCTTAAACTGTACCTTTCCCATTCTTCCAACAAGCAACTTTAATAATCTTGCTGCCAGCCTCCCTCATCACCTCTTTTCCCCTACCCAATCCCCTTTTCTTAATCTCTCTAAAAGAGAGGGAGGCTGCAGCTATCAATACTAACAGAAACTGGTTGTTACAACTCCTGCCCGCTGGAACAGGTAAGGTATTTAGCAATTGATTATGGAGGAGTCAGCAGCGCACCCAGAATACTAAGTTAAAGAAATGTAATAACATGCAATAGCTTGCGGAGAACTGCTAAGAAATATATCAGGGAGGTGATTATCTACTTTTGTGCAAAATTATAGACATGACTGAATCTATGTTCCCACATCAGGCATGTACAAGGCAGCATAACAAAACTCTCTAGTTGTCTCAAAGCAGGCAATTACCATCAGTGCTCCCAAGTAACCTTTTCCACTTTAACCAGAACATGAAAATGGTCATGTGTGTGCACATCACTACTCCTTTCAACTGCTCTTTGGCACTGCATGCTGGAGTCCTGCATCCAACTGCAATACCAGAGATGGGATTAGTGCATGATAAAATGCCAAATACAGACCCAAATATGGCACGCCAGCAGTTGTGCCATGAAGGTATGCCCTTCGCAAGCAAATGGAGATGTTGGACTATGGCAGGAAAAGTACTGGTGAAATAGAGCCATGATATTCTCTGCTTTCTGTGTCCCATCTGAGCTTCCCTTCTGCCTCCTCATCAGTAGTTCCTTTCCCATAGAAATTTAAAGGAATTTGTTTGTAAGGCAAGTGAAATAGAGGTCATCAGTCCTTATTATCACCACATGCAGGCCTGATGTATTATTGGCTATGCATATTAGTTTTTCAACAGAAAAATAGTATATGAGAGCGCTGGGAGAAGGTGTTCTTTTCGTATTTGTCTTTGTTTCTCACTACTCAACTCCATTTTATGCAGCAATAAATTAAATTAATTTTCCCCAGGTCAAGTCTGTTTCCCTGTGATAGCAATTGGTAAGGGATCTCCCTGTCTTATCCCAACTCACAAACTTCTCAATCTTATTTCCCCCTTTAGTGTTGCTGGGGAGGTGGGTAGGGGTGTGGGTGTGTGTGTGCAAGAGCAGCTGGGTGGGCATCTGAAAGCCAGCTAAGGTAAACCCATAACAGGCACTAACTAAAAAACTACATTAAAAATGTCCACAAATGGGTATGAATATGTGTTTAAGCATCAGTATTTTTAGATGTTTTGTTCACTTTTTTTTTTTTACCTTGGATACTCAATTACTGCATTTGTTCCTTTGTGGATAGCACTCTTGCTATGCAAGAGAGCTAAGAGACAGGGGACAGTGAACGTCTCAGCTCAGCAAGCTGATGTAATGCGCACAGCATGCAGCTGGAGCCACAACTGCTGAACAGTTAGCATGAGTATCAGAGACCCTGATGTATGTGCAACAGCTAAAAGTCACCACTCATGGATATCGCAAAGGGTCCACACCACCAAAATATAAATCAGTTCACAACAGCAATAAACAACTGCTTATGTATCACCAGTGGCTACTGAAGTCTTGCATGAAAGAGCAACTCACAGAGAAGTTGTGTGTTGCAACAGAAATCACTACGTGTAACGAAGTTTGCAGCTACATGGACATGCTCTGCATTAACAAAGGCTTTTCCCCACCCCCCTCCCCTTCCTTAATACATTACATTGCTTTCAAGATGAGCTCTTGCAGGGAATAAAGTTTGTGTCACTTGACATTTCTCATTCCGCATTAAATATATGTGTTAAATATATACGCAAGTGTTGTTCTGTCATCCTACAACATGAAACAAAACTTGCCTATATCAGGCCTACACGTGCTATGTCTACAATACATAAAAAAAAAGGAAAAAGAAGGAAAAAAAGATACAAAGATGGTAAAACAAAGTTTCAAGAGAAGCAGTCTAACTGTGTCACTGGTGCTCATTAGCACTGCTGAGAACTGCCGTGCCAGCACAGCCACTTTGCTGCCGGCGCTCATATGCTGCGGCACTGTGCCAGGCTGATGCTTCAGCCTACTCTGAGATAGCTGGGGACCGTTTGTGCTCTGCTCTGCTGCACAGCGTAGACACACCCGCAGGGTCCAATGCTGCTTATTCACATTTCTTAATAAGCACTAACCCACTAATAGCAACTCTTGAAATTGTTACAGAGCAAGCAGTGCACATCCATTCTGCATATGTTTCCACACAATTTACCCCATGGCATTCTTAGCAGTATCAAAATATACTCAAAACAGAATAAGAGAACATATTGAAGAAGAGGGAAAGCTAAAGGTTAGAAAGAGCTTGTTTTAACATTTTGTTTTCCTCTTTAATTGTTTCTTTCTTCTGCCTTAACTGTTTACTTGCCAAACTACATTGCATTATATTTGGGTGAAGATCTTCACCAATAAAAATATCCCACTGAATACTGAGCAAAATGGAAACACGTGACAAAAAATAGAGAATGTTAAGAAAAAGCCGACCCCCGACCCTTAATTCATGATTCTAGAATCCACAGCAATTATATTATCATGCTAACACCATTGTCAGTAGTAGTAATGAGAAAACTGCTCTATTTAAAGATCACCAGACATGTACTACAAATTTATGAGATGAGTCCTAAGGGATTAATGATTTTAGTTCTTAATCTGCAACACAATTCAAAGGTATTCTCTCTAGCAAAGGGATACTCATCCTTTTTGAAAACGGACTAGAAGAAACAAACAAAAACCCCTGTAAATTCAGAATACTCTGCATTCAGCCACAAACATTAAACATTAAAACATTTATGGAAGAGACGAAAAATTTCTGTGAAATGGAATAAAGTGGGACATTGAAAGAGAGTTAATCAGAGCTCTGCTCCCTCCCACCGAATATCGACATCTCCCTAAAAATATACACTTACTCTTAAAAGGCCCTGCACAGCAGCAGGTTTAGACTCTCAAATTGAGAGAAAAGCGTGCCGAATCAAGAGGAAATAGGAACATAACATTTGATAGCTCTTAGTCACTTGGAGAATACATTAAAATACTAAAGGAATACGGAATTCAATAAACCCCTAAAATAGTACGGAACATCAATGAAAGTTTCTTGAACATGCCTTGCTTCTGTTCATAATGAGTAACACATCCACTCCCATGTCAGAAAAGTCAA
>NW_010240304.1:0-6380 GCF_000690775.1 Eurypyga helias | reverse complement strand
ACCCAAACCTTGCCACGCCAACCCAGTACAGCCTCCCATATTATTTTTCAATCACAGCATTTTTACTTCCTGACTGCTAGATGTGCTGCACTGTGCTGGGAAGGTGGCCAGGGCAGGATGTGCTATTCCAGCCTAGTTTTCAGTGACCACTTTTAGGACCAAATAACCGGGGAAATGGGAATTTGTTGCATCATCTCCAGCTGTTCAGCTTGGGGGTTTTTTTGTTCTTTTTTATTTCACCTCTCCAAGTTTCTCAGCTGGAGGCTTGGTCAGGCTGCCAACAGATGCTCTATGAGTGGTGGAAGGGGTTTTTGGAGATCAGTGTGTTTGCATGGCCTTGCTTCACTAAATTTTATATTAAATTTCTGACTGCTGCTCTCAGCAGCGTGACTCCTTTCGCAGCAGCAGTGGAGGAAGCACTGTGCAGACTGACATGTGTCTCTCCTCGGAGGTAAGACCCGGTAGCAGTGGGGTAGATGCTGGAGGTCTCCTGGATGCTGTTGGTACCACCGTCTGCCTCTGCTGCTCTTGTCAGTAGAACTGTCATAGGGATTCTTGACAACCAGGGACAAAATCCTTGCTTAGGAAAAGCAAAGAGTGCTTTTTTTGGAAACGAGGGGTGGTTGTGCCTGAATGGAAGCGCAAGGACAGTGATTTTTTCTGTGCCTATGCACCATGGCTTTATTATGCAAGTGTAAATTAGCAGGTCCTTGCCCCCAGTTAATGTTTTTCCTAGACAGAAGGTGAGAAACAAGAGGTGCACCATGAACAAATGTGATCAGGGAGCACTCTGTTCTTAGCACATTTTTAGCCTGCAGTAGGCTTTTCCTAGGTGGCCTCCTCGGTACTGTATTTAATGCTTGATTAGGAGCTGCAATGAGCTGACTGATGGCCAGGGTGGGAAGGCACCTCTGGAAGACTCCAGCCCACCCCATGCCCAAAGGAGGGATGACTGGGGGCAGGGTGCTCTGGGTAGGGTCCAAGCTGTGAGTAGCTCCAAGGATGGAGACCCCAAAAAGGCAATTCTTTCCAGTGCTTGCCATCCTCACAATAAAAAAAGCTTTTTTAATATAATTTAAGCTTTTTTTTTCTTAATGCTTAAGTGGAATTTCTTGTGTTTTCATGTCTGCCCATTGCCTCTTCTCATGTCACTGGGCGCCACTGAGAAGACTCTGGCTCCGTCTTCTTTACTCCCCCCATGAGATGTTTATGCACATTGGGAAGATCGCGGGCACTCCTGATTCCCAAACATTAATTGGCTGTTGCGAATTTGTGGAGCTTTGCATTGTTGGTCCTCTTCCACTTAAAGCTGTGAGGAATCAATGTTTTTTCCTGGAGCAGGAGCCACCCTGGGCTTTCTCTGTGTGCTTCACCTTCAGAGGGAAATCCACCGCGGATTTTTCACACTCTGTGTTCAGAGACATCGGTATTTGAGCAGGACCTGATTTTCAGAGCCAGGAAATCCTAAAGGATCAAAAATAAGACTGTTTTCAGTCTTGTCCAAGTGAATTTTTTTGCAAAAGCTGCGTTTTCTGCCTATTTTTATCAGGCGTAGAGGCACTGGACCAAATGTCTTGTAGGATCTGCGTATTATGGCAGGTATTGTACTGCTTAAAGTTTAATATTTACATTGTGTTTGAAATCAGGGGCTTCCCCCTTGAAGGTTGGAAGTTTTCAATTATGATGCTACTGCATTTTTTAACATCTACAGCACCCTAATTTACAGGTATTCTGACTTTTTAAAGTTCTGTTGGCTTTTGTGACTCTAGCAACTAAATAAAGCAGGGTATTTGCCGAAAGCGTGGTAGTCTTTGTGCTGTTGTTCAGAAGTTACCTTAGCGTTTGGACCTACTTTATGTAGTAAAAGTTTTGATATGGAAGATGGAATGTTTGTTGGCATTTTAAGGATGGCATTTCAGCAAAGCTAATAAGAGCTACTTCGCAGCTGGGTCAAACCAATACGGTGACTCATAGGAGGGAAAATTCAGTTTATAACATGAAGTTTTGGGTTGTTTTTTAGTAGACTCTTTTTTCCAGGACTTATGCCAGAGATACTGTGAACAACTTTCTTTATTGCTTATGTTGGGGCAAATGTCAGCAGCGATGCGGCCTAATCCAAAACACAAATGGCAGGGTATGCAAAAGGTTAAAGTGAGTTTTCCTTCCTGGTGTTTGTTTAGCTTTGTTCCTATCTATTTATAGCAGAAGTAGTCTCGTGTGCCCTAGATTAAAGTCGCAGCAATCTGGGCCCTTTCAGGGGCTTGCGTGCCCGTTGTGCTGGGGCAGGGGGATTGGGTCTGTCCTCTGCAGCTCCACTTGAGCACAGGGCCTAGGTACGTGCCTAGCTTGTGGCCCATCAGGGTTTCAGGTCTGCGAGTTCACCTGCCCAGGCGGCATGACGGGCAGGTTCTCTTTCCCAGACCCTGCTGGAAGCACTCCTCTGGGGATCACTCCTGGCTCTCCGAAGTTTGAGGGTAAGATCAGATTGCGTCGTTACGGCGTGAATCTCGGCTCAGCTCAGAGCGGTGGGCTGCGCGCGCACTGCCTCCAGCGGGTCGTGGGCATTTGAGAGATCCTGCCTGTAGGCAAATCACTGCACGCCTGGGACTTCTGGTTCGTCACACATCCGGAAGTCTTGGGCAGAAGGTCAGACTCCTCTTTTTCTATACCAGCAAATTCCTGGGGAGAAAAACTACAGCGGATAGGCACATGGTTTATTGCTGAGCTGCAGCTTCCTTTTAGCGAGAGAAGGCCTGTCTCTTCTCTGTGAGCTTCCCTGAAGTGCCATGTGGGATTTCTATGGGATGCCCCCTCAGTGGCATGGACCTGCGGGCAGAGCAGGCCACAGGCTGGTCAGCAGTGGAAGGTGTCCCTGCCCATGGCAGGGGGGTTGGAACTAGGTGTCTTTAAGGTCCCTTCCAACCCAAACCATTCTGTGATTCCGTGAACAGTAGGAACTGGATCATCAGGTTGGTGCATTGGTTCTTTGATGCCAGTTCGTGCCTGATGGTGAACACCTCCAAGTGTTGTTTTGGTCAGCAGATGGCCCCAGGCTTCCTGCTGGTCCAGCAATGGTGGTGGTTGAAATCGGAGAACAAGCAGTGAAATGAAATTCTTTTTTGCAGATTAAATTGCAGACCTGAGGCTCTGGATCCAACTCACGCTATCGGTGTAGCTCCTTATGGTGTAGCTGGTGATCGTTCCCGAGAAGAGAGAAGATGATGAGTGATGCAAGTGACATGCTCGCTGCGGCTCTGGAGCAGATGGATGGCATTATAGCAGGTAAACACTTGGGGCAGCTTGTTCATTTACCTGTTTCCATCCTCCTTTCTCATACCTGGAGGGCAGAGTTTCAGGCTGAGAAGGGAATGTGCTGGTAACTCTTTGGTGTCTTCCACTGTAGTTTAGAGATTACGCATCAATGGACTGGAGGGATTGCACAGACTCTCCCACACAGACACAGCTAAATGGGTTGTAGTTATTCTCCCACCCTTTATCAAAATGCTGCTCAAAGTGGCTTAGTGATGTGGTTCAGCTGGTGCACACAGCTGGAAGCCAAGGACAAGGCGTGTTTCAAACCAGGATAAAGAGCTGCTGCAAGGCATGGAGAATAAGTTTGCCTAACACCTGCTACTGTGAGCTTCTTTCAGCTCTGGAGAGTTAAAACATTTTTTTTTCCCCATTTTTCAAAATTGGGATGCTTTGAGGCCAAACATTTGGTTTGGATCTGCCCTGAACATTTAATTTTTTTTTTTTATATAAGTACCTGTAAAATTGTAAATGGACCAAGGAGAAGCGTTGCAAAATGTACAACCTCTGCTTTTGAGTTGAGTCTAGTGAGTTGGAAACTAATATAAGTACACAACACAGGAGCAAAGCAACAAAGAAGTTAATAGTTTAATTCCAGCAGAGCTATGCAAGGCAGCTACCCAAACTGAGAAAATATTCTGCAAGGATAGCAACACAGTTATAAAGTCTTTAATAGTTCCACTTAAAATAATTTCCCGTAGGGAAAAAAACAATCATACCATGTGTGCTTTGGTTGAATGATGACTTTTCTCTGCAGTTTTCCTAATGATATTAAGGACACATTGCAGGAACACATGTGAAGTGTATCCAGTTCGATCATAATGGTCTCTAAAAATGCATATAAGCTGTGCCTTTAGTAATTTCCCTAAGTAGATACTAGTATTTGGATCCGATCATGTGACTGTGTTTCCAAGAGCCTAAGTTGGTTATGGCAGGATGAGGTTATTATTATAAAAATAACATGTGATGTTGGGATGTTTTAAGTCACCACAGACCTCATTTACCCATGTGTCTGAACAGACTATAAAGTAATGTAACAAAGGGATATCAACTCCTATGCTGTGGGGGGCTTTGTTTTCCCCTATTTTTTCCCAAGGGAATTAGCAGAATACTTGCATTTTTGTGGCTTGCCAGGTGAGATGAATGAAGGTTCATGGACGTGCACATATGGCATATGACTGCAGTTTCCCAAAGTTGACAGTATGAATGATGCTCTGCCGTGAACACGTCTCATTGTGCTGAGGCATTACGGTATTAAGGTCAGAAATCAGTGTGCGGAAATTATAGTTAGAATTAGCTAGGTTGACTTAAGTCAACCTTCATCCTGAATCCATAGTTTTCCTCCTTACTTAATATGTAGCAACTTTTAATGTAGGTCAAGTATACGTACTGTGAGTTTATGCAAATAGGAGATTTTTCTTTTTATTAATATGCAAATGTCAGTGCTACCATGTCAAACGGTTGGATTTAAAATTTATTCTTGTGTAGAAGTGGTTGGGTCTTATTTTTTTAGCTTTATGTATTTCTTTATTCTTTAAAAAAAAATCCCAGTGCCTTGGAGCAGTGTAACATATTCCTACATGAAAAACGCAGAGCACGGTTTCCTCTGGACACCGTTGTGTGTCTGCCCTGCTGTGTGTCTGCCCTGCCTGCCTCATGCCTGACCCTGGGCGATTTTGCTCCCTCCAGGTTCGAAGGCGCTGGAGTACTCCAACGGCATCTTTGACTGCCAGTCCCCCACCTCCCCCTTCATGGGGGGTCTGCGGGCGCTGCACTTGGTGGAGGACTTGCGGAGCTTGCTGGAGATGATGGAGGCGGACGAGAGAGAGGGGCTGCGCTGCCAGATCCCGAACTCGACGGCGGAAGCTCTGGTCGAATGGCTCCAAAGTCAGATGGTACGGTCTCGCCTTGTTTCACCCCTTAACGCGCTCGTTTTGTGTGTCAGCTAGACCGGCTCTGGCACTGGGGCTGGGTGTCGTGCAGGCAATTAAAAGTTGTGGGGTAGGTTTCAAAGAACCAAAGGGAAGAGACTTTGGTTTGGAGATGTTGCTGTGGGGCCTTGGAAAAGCTGTTGCTCAGACACCTTGTGCAGTGGGTTGGCTTGTGCTTTCTTTGATGTAACACTGTGCCTCAGTATAGGGAGCAAAAAGGTGTTGGTCACTGGAGTTTCGTCTCAGAGGGACATTTTAATAGGAATCAGATCATAGAATCGTAGAATGGTTTGGGTTGGAAGGGACCTTAAAGATCATCTAGTTCCAACCCCCCTGCCATGGGCAGGGACACCTTCCACTAGACCTGGTTGCTCAAAGCCTCATCCAGCCTGACCTTGGACACTTCCAGGGATGGGGCATCCACAACATCTCTGGGCAACCTGTTCCAGTGCCTCACCACCCTCTCTGTGAAGATGCTTCAATGTGGGAAAAAGCGGTGTTGTCAGTATGAACTTTTCAGTACAACGCATTTTTGGCAGTGTATTTGGCACCAGTGCTACTGAGCTTCCTTACGTGGTTTGTAACACGAGTGATACAAGCTCAGCAGCCCTTTAATCAGGATATCAAACCAAATTTTGATTTTCTGTGTTGTGTATCCGTATACCTGGCAAGGCTGTTCCTTCCCCAAACCTTGGCTTGCCTCAGAACATCAACTAATATTCAGGTGGAGGCTGCCTGAAGACTACCCTGGGAACTAGAAGGTTGTGCTCATCAGGAGGTGAGTTAGGTGACATCGTTTTCCAGGGACCCCCTGGTTTTGCCTCCGTCTGTGACTGGTGACTTCCTGGCAGGGCCAAAGGCGAGCCCTTGCGCTCACGGTCTGTGGCGGGGTTTGCGTTGTGGCGGTCCAGGTGTGCACAGGTTTTTGGGAAGCTCCGTGGAGAGTCAAGAGTTAGGTCTGGAGGCCGTGGAGCTTCCCCAGAACCCATGCATACCTTCAGGTGAGCACAGCACGTTATTTCCCAGGGTAGTTCGGCTGCCTGGGCAGAGGCGGTTGTGTCCGGGGAGCAGGGGGTTGGCTCCAGCGCCGAGCTGAGCCGGGCACGGCCTGACGTGCCCCGTAGCGGCGGGCAGGCTGTG
>NW_010240303.1:887-1142 GCF_000690775.1 Eurypyga helias | reverse complement strand
CGCAGCGCTGCGCAGGCGCTTTTTGTCGCACGCAGGACCCAACTTGAGGCGCAGGGTGGCAGCGCAGAGCAGGGCAGATGCTGCAACGCGCAGCCGCCCCTCCCCGCCTGCAGTACCGCTCCGCAGTCACACGGTGGAAGCAGAGAGCAGGTCACGGCGCTGCAACGCGCATGTGCCCAGCTTCGCCTGCAGTACTCGGCTTGGTTCACACGGCGGCAGCAGAGAGCAAGGCAAAGCGCCGGCCTCCTCTCCACC
>NW_010240303.1:476-789 GCF_000690775.1 Eurypyga helias | reverse complement strand
CCCCCTTACGCCCTAGAGGAACTATAGTCGTCCCAGGGGTGCTATAGACACGATAGGAGACCCCCCTCACCCCGTATGCGTGATATAGGGACCCCAGGGGTGCTATAGAGGCCATAGGAGACACCCCCTGTGCTCCCTAGAGGTGCTATAGGGACCCCGGGGTGCTATAGAGGCCACAGGAAACTCCCGCTCGTGCCTTAAAAGAGCTATAGGAGCCCTGGGGGTCACATAGAAGACATAGCAGACCCCGCCTCGCACCCTAAAGGAGCTATAGGGCTCCCGGGGTGCTATAGAGGCCATAGGAGACCCCCCC
>NW_010240303.1:0-392 GCF_000690775.1 Eurypyga helias | reverse complement strand
ATGGAGTCTATAGTCATCCCAGGGGTGCTATAGAGGCCATAGGAGACCCCCCCTCACACCCTAGAGGAGATATAGGGGCCTCCGGGATGGTATATACGCCATAAAAGACCCCCTCTCCCCCCCTATCGCAGCTATAGGGACCCCAGGGGGGCTATAGAGGCCATAGGAGACCCCCCCTCACACCCTAGAGGAGATATAGGGGCCTCCGGGATGGTCTATATGCCATAAAAGACCCCCTCTCCCCCCCTATCGCAGCTATAGGGACCCCAGGGGTGCTATAGATGCCATAGGAGACCCCTCTCGCCCCCTATCGCAGGAATAAGGAAACCAGGAGTACTACAGAGGCGATAAGAGACACCCTCCTCACCCCGTATGCATGATATAGGGACCCC
>NW_010240302.1:0-4322 GCF_000690775.1 Eurypyga helias | reverse complement strand
GATGGCTGCTGACCTGAAGCACAAGTGGGTTACTCCCAGAGCACCTTCCCCTGCCCGGCTCCCGGTTCCGTTGAGGAGCGTGGAGCCCCTCCATCCTCTGGAAGAGAACGCCAGAGGTTTCCACTCCTGGGGAGTTCCTGCCGTGATCGGGTGGGGGTAGCCGCCCTGCCCCAGAGATGCTTGTCACCAAAACCAAGTCCCTTCTCCTTCCCCACTTCCCGCTACAAGTAATAGTAATCCCGCAGGATGAACAGTAACGTGAGAAAGAGAGGAACTGCTTAGCCAGCTTGCCTGCAGCTGGCGAGAGGTAGGCTTGGGTATGAGGTGCTGTCAGCAAAAGCTTTACCACTTCGTTTCCTTAACCAGCTTTTAATTTTACCCGAGACTACGTAGACACGCAGCGTCTGACTTTATATGGCGAGAGTAAAAAAATCTGTTACCTCTTCTTGTATGAAGTGTAATTAAACTTGGGAAAGATTTTATTTTGAATGCTAGTTAACATTGAACATGGCTAGTCATGCTATTTCTACCTCACTTTGGTTTTGTGGTGTTCCTAACGACTCCGTACAGGTCATGTTACATCATCACCACGTGTCCACCCTGTGACCAGGTCTCATCGTTTAAATAACGCCAACAGTGATAATCATTTGCAAAAACATGAGTACAATCCCCCCCGAAACCTCTGCTGTCCTAATAACGAGCTGCTTTAACACTTTATTGCAGTAGGAACCCTCGGTGTTTCTCACGGTCTTTTTTTTAGCGGAAGGCTTAAATTGGGATCTGAGGAAGAGATGGGATTCTTTTTTTGTTGCCCCTTATACGTTAAACCTTCTCTTCAGAAAACAACAAAAAAAGTGGAGGAGAAATGGATTGTGCGGTTGTTTTCATCAGGGTTTTGTTGTGTTTGTTTTACTTTCTAGATCTTAGTTTTGGAGTGAGTCTGTCAAAAAAACAAATATTTTAAAAAGTTGAAAGCTTTATCGCTGCTTTTTTAAGCATAATTTGGGAATTGTTTCATATTCCTTATAATGACAAAGTATTAAACTGTAAAACATAATCAGTGTAATTGAATACATAAATACCATATGGCATGTTACTTCATTACTCAGCACTGGTTTATTACTTGGATCTCATAATATATTGTGTTTTAACACCCAACACTGTAACGTTTACTAATTATTTTTATAAACTTCTGTTTTACTGCATTTTTTTCACAACATATCAAATTTCACCAAATATATGCCTTACTATTGTATTATATACTGCTTTACTGTGTATATCAATAAAGCACGCAATTACGTTACCGAAGGCGCAGTATTCTTTCTCGCTGTTCGGCAGCCACCCGGAGCGTCTCCTCTCCGCCGGGTCCTTGCCCAGGGTGCGCGCCCAGCTCCTCCTGGTTTTATGCCCCCCCAAGCTGTTGGGAGAGTGCCAGCCCCCCGCTTCCTGCCTTGTCACAGGAGGGAGCCTCGGATCAGGTGGCTCTTCACTGATCAGTCCTGCACTCGGTGGTCTCCTTGCCCCCAGGCGTAACGCTAGCCAACTCCTCTTCCCTGGGGCTTTGGGGCGTGGGTGTTCCCACCGGAGGGGCTGATCGCACACGTCCCACCTCGTCCCTAAGAAACACATGTCGTTGTTGGTGCCCAGCTCTGTTCAGGTGAGATCTGAACAGAGCTCTGGTGAGACCCCACCTGGAGTGCTGCGTCCAGCTGTGGAGCCCTCAGCATCAGAAGGATATCGACCAGTTGGAGCGAGTCCAGAGGAGGCCACGAAGATGTTCAGAGGGCTGGAGCACCTTTCCTATGGGGACAGGCTGAGAGAGTTGGGCTTGTTCAGCCTGGAGAAGAGAAGGCTCCGGGGAGACCTTATAGCACCTTCCAGTACCTGAAGGGGCTACAAGGAAGCTGGGGGGGACTTTTTACAAGGGCCTGTAGTGACAGGACAAGGGGTAACCGGTTTAAATTGAAAGCGGGGAGGTTTAGATATCAGGAAAAAGTTCTTCCTGGAGCGGGTGGTGAGGCACTGGAACAGGTTGCCCAGAGAAGCTGTGGATGCCCCATCCCGGGAAGTGTTCAAGGCCAGGCTGGATGAGGCTTTGAGCAACCTGGTCTAGTGGAAGGTGTCCCTGCCCATGGCAGGGGGGGTGGAACTAGATGGGCTTTAAGGTCCCTTCCAACCCTAACCATTCTATGATTCTAATAAAAAGGCAAAAGCAACGTGTGTTTGTCTATGATTTTGATAATGCAGTGAGGGAGGAGGTGGGAATTTCCTCATTTCATTCACTTGAGGAAATAAATACACATCCCACATCTACTCTCCCAGACTTGCTCTGGATTCACTCCTACATGTGTGAATGGCTGTGCGCCTGCCCTACGGGAGTCTCCTCTCAAGATTTCACAACCCACGGAGCACAGCAGCCACCAGTGATGGCTCCTGTTTAATCCAGCGGAGCAAGGGGGAGGATGGCTTTCTCCCTGTGGGTGACCCTGCAGTGGTTGCACACGCAGTGACGCGGGTGGGTGTGAAGCCTGGCCACAAGCCAGAAGGATGGGGCTTGTGGATGGCCTCAGTAAACACCTAAAAGTCACAGAAGAGCACGCGAGCGAGGCAGAGGAGCAGTTGCTGCTGCCTCATCCCTTTGATGCCCTGGAAGAGGCAGGGAAGGCAAAACCCACATACGCCTGCCCTGACTCAGCTCCGTGGAGCTAGGGCTGCAGTGGGCAAATCCAAACCCTGGTCCAATGGGGTGGCACAATGTCTGTGAGCAGCTGCTACTCGGAGTACCACAGCTCTTAGAGGCAACGGGTACAGCTGCCAGCCAGCTTCACCGCTCCCACATTCCCATCATTTGCGACTCCAAACAGCCCATCAGTAAGAACTGATACTTCTCACTGGCTCTTAGGAATGTTTTCCGTCTGTATGTTCAGGCTACATATCCTCCTTATTTTAAGGACAGGGCTAGTAACTGTTGTGTTTCCTCGGCGCGGGAAGCGGGAGCAGCAGGGACAGCAGCCTGGAGCCCAGCCGCACACCCGTGAGCAAGAGGCAAGCCCAGGCCCCGGGGGCATTCCACTGGCTGTGACCCGTTCCAGCTGCCCGCGGGCGCGTGTGTGTGCAGTCAGACTGAAACCCGATAAATCTTTCCCTTCTTGACTCAGGCTCCACTCGAAAGATTTCACTGGGAATTTGTTTCAGCGCAGAGTAAGCGTATCAAATCATTAGAAAGTGCCATAAATCTGTGCAAGAAAAACGGGGCTGCTGAGGCCGACTGAGAGGTAACACCTCCATACAGGAATCCCTGTAAGCTGATAATGCTGCTTGCCAGCTGCGGAAGATGATTACAGCACCTGTTTAGTCGTTCTCAGTGCTGGAAGCTTGGTTAAAAAGCACTTGGGACTAAGGGAGGGATGAGAGTTAAGGAAATCTCGTAGCTATAGAAGTGAAGCGCGGGGCTTCACAAATACACGGGGTTGCTGTTTCAGCCTATTGCCTAAACCCTTACTGCTTGCCAGCCCAAGGCTCATATTAGACAACTTGGCAATTGTTTACCAGGTATAGAGACTTCTGTTTTATTGTTATTAGCTGAGCATTACAATGGAAATATCATTTATTTAATAGCTGGCATATGCTGCTAGCTGGGTCCAAGCACGTTTTCCCTATTTGATGACATAAGCAACCCACTACGTGGAAGATTTTCCTCTTTCACACACCCCTATGCACGCACACACACACACACGGGGCAGAAGAAAAAAAAAAAGCAATCGCAGAATGGTTTGTGTTGGAAGGGACCTTAAAGACCATCTAGTTCCAACCCCCCTGCCATGGGCAGGGACACCTTCCACTAGACCAGGTTGCTCAAAGCCTCATCCAGCCTGGCCTTGAACACTTCCAGGGATGGGGCATCCACAGCTTCTCTGGGCAATTGTCTCTCTTGCTGAATTGAAGAGGTTGTTTTTTTCTCCACGTGAGCATCTCCAGGGATAACACATCCTCGCCCCAGTGTATGGGCATGTCCAAAATTGCAACAAGTATTTAAAAGAAAAATTATATTCATGTACTTCTATGAGGATAGGAAATCAGAAAACAATGTTAATTCACTCAGCATATCCTGTATTCACACACATTCTACTTACGGACACCATGAAGTGAAGGTTTGTGGGTATAATATGTCTTTCAGACCATTAACAGCTGTATTGGAAGGGAATCTTTGGGAACGTATTATTTTATTAAGGCAAGGACAAGCTAAAATAAATCAGCCAAATAGGCCTCAGTGAAACCATCTTTAGAAAGACGGTTTGGCCCCTGGCGCACACAGACTTTCC
>NW_010240301.1:0-27498 GCF_000690775.1 Eurypyga helias | reverse complement strand
TCACACCAGCTGCCCCGCACTGCTCCCCCTGCCCCGCACTGCGCCCCCCTTATTTCCCTCGGTCGCGCTGCCGGGGTGCAGCTCTGCTGAGAGTTTGGTCCCCTCGGGAAGGGACTGGGCCCTGGCTGTCTGGCCTGGCCCTTGGGCTGGCCCTGCCCAAGTCTCCTCTGCCTGCTGCCGGGGGATTCACCTTGGTGCACAAACCCCGTGGTCTCGTACCTGGGCTGGTTGTCTGCTTTTCTAAGTTGGACTGGGAGCATTCGTTCTCCGTGGTCGGATACATGGAGGTGTGTGTCCCCCAAAATCAGGAGCAAAAAGTCAAGAGAAGTGGGGAGCGCCTTGTTGGGGGGAGCACTGCGAAAGGAGGAAATGGGTGGGCAGTTTGCTGCTGTCAACAGATTACCAGTTTGTCTCAATCTAGCTGCACTCTTAAATACTGTGAAACCACCTAAAAACCCATTACTGCTTTGTGCAATGTAGGCCTTTTCTAAGTCTGCCTATTCCTGGGTTGTCATGGAGACATGCAAAATAAATGGAGCTGGAAATTCCCAAGGAAAGAGCGGGGGGGATCCTTTTCAGATAAGGGTTGATGGGATTTGAGAGGTATTTTGGAAATCCAGGTGGTAGCTTCTTGCTGAACGCAAACTCGCACGAAGTCTAATTGCTGTCTGTGGCAGCCTGAGACGGTGCCTTCCATAGAATTCCCGAATTGATTTATCAAAAGAGCCATGTGTACATTTAGCCAAGTAGGTCTCTGTTGGTTTTCACAAAACTGCAACCATCTATTGATACATCACTGAGCGCTAAGCACCAAAGAGGACAGCACCTCATTGCTAAGCTTATTTCTCTTTGTTTTAATTAATTGCAGCCATGCACGAGTCTGGAAGCTTTGCAGCATCACGTTCTAGACGTGAGAAGACGTCTAGAAGAGGCCAGCAAGAAGCACTGGAACGTCTGAAAAAAGCCAAAGCTGGCGAAAAAATAAAATATGAGGTGAAAATTCCTCATCTCTTATTATTTGTAATAAAAAACGAATATGAACTGAGATGCTTAACTACCCTTTATATGTATCTGAAAGTTATGGGAAACAAAATCTGCCTTGCAGATCAGCTTTTGTTTTTTAACAGTGTATGTATTTCAGAATGCAATCGTTTTGCTGCTTTCTGGTATCATTTATTTGTTTATTTCTGTTTTCTGACTAAAACTGTTTTAGTAACTGCAAGTCAAACGTGCTTCATATTGCTTGGTAACTATCCCACAGGAAGGGACCAACTTTTAAAATTTATTTGCGTAATAAATGTCACAATAGGAAGTGCGTTTTGTTTTAACTTCAGATGATTTTAAACTTTAAATGAATTTGAAAGCTCTGCATGTTCACGATCCATTAATATTGATGTCCTCTGTTTCCACAAAGAATCCAAAATTGAGATTTCAAACTGGTAGGACTGAAATCTGGCAGTGTAACATTGATACTGCCTGATTAATCTTAATACCAACGGGAAGTGACCTCCACATGGAGGTGGATAAATCTAAAGAAGCCTGAAGTGCATAGATCATTAGCTTTCAAATTCACGCTGAGGCGCAGGAGAGCATCTTCAGCATTATGCTTGGGCACATCAAATCAGCTTCCTTTTCACTGAGCTCATCTTGGTGTTTGAGAGTGAAGACAGAGGTTAGAAGGCTCCATTGGTAGGATTTCCCCCCCCTTTTTTTTTTTTTTAATGTGTAATAAGCAATAAAGCCAGTCAATTTCAGATGGAATTTCTGTCAGTGCTTCAATAGATTTTGAGTTTCAATATACTGTGATATTTTTAAAATTGATAAATTGTCTCTTGTCACTGCCAAAAATGAAACTTAAACTGAATGAATAACTGCGTTTACTGTTGTGACCAGTGTAACAGTGTAGGAGAATGTGCATTTCTTGGGACCTTTTGTGTTCTGACTGATGACCTATATTAATAAATAATGGTCTGGGAACTGTTAATCCTTGGTGTACCTTAACTGTAGGTTGAGGAGTTCACAGGTGTTTATGATGAAATAGATGAGGAAGAATACTCCAAGATGGTCAGAGAACGTCAGGATGATGACTGGATTGTTGATGATGGTAAGTTAAGATTCATTTGGAGTTATTTTGATTATAGTGTTATAACTCAATTGGGCTTCATAGTGTTCATGATTTGAGGTAAGTTATTGTTAGTATATTCTTACAAGTTGTTTCAGGAGACCAGAACAAGACTTGTTTATGTGGAAATGAGTCTTGTGCATCGTTTGCATAGTAGTGTATTATGGTGGTAATGAAAATATTTTTGCGTTAAGAACCGGTTTTGAAACTTTATTTCCAGTTATCAGGGTCGTAACTTTAAAAAAGAAGTACTGTAATTGATAATTTCTAATCAAACACATAGTAATATATTTTGTATAATAAAAGATACAGCTGAGAGTGCTGTAGTTCTGAACACTTTTGCGTTTGTAGCTTTTGCTCTAAATTGAAGGGGAAAAAATGTTTTTAAGTTTGTAAAAAAAAAAAAAAAGGGATTATGAATATATCTAGAAATACCAGAAGACATAATTTAAAATGTAAATTGTTAACAATTTCTTTCCTTGCAGATGGAGTAGGTTATGTAGAAGATGGAAGGGAAATCTTTGATGAAGACCTGGATGATGATGCTCTTGGTTCCAATAAGAAAAGTAGGTTGAACATGACCACTCTAGAAAGTCTTCCAGTAGCTTTTAAGAGGTGCCTAAAACAGTCAACTTCTTGGCATCAGTATGTGGTGAATATGGCCAAAAGACGTGTTACTTGGAGCTCTGTAGTTCCGTGCCTGTGACTGGATTTTGTTTAGCCTCCCCGATGCCGAAGACAGAGCTGCACAAATTGAGGCCTAATCGCTGCTAACTACTTCAGCATTACTGGGACAGTTCTGCATAGAGTCTTCTGCTGGGATATATATCTGCTTCTAGGACACATGCATCTGGGAATGATGTTGGTTTCCAAAGCCGGTGTGTAAAGGATGCGTTGGTCTCTTGGCACTGAAATACTTGGATGCTTTTATGGATCTGGGATCAAATGATTTTGCTAGCTTGTATGAAGTTGGTGGCAAATTGAGAAATTGAGTGTGATGTTGAGAATCCAAGCCTAGTGCCAAATTCCTGGACACTTTTTAAAGTATCTTTATCCATTTTCTGGACTACAAACTTTAGTATGAAAAGGTCATCTCTGATGTGACAAAGGAAAGATAGGATGTTGAGAGGGTTTTGGGTTTTTTGTGTGTGTGCGTGACAGCTGTTGCAAAGCAGGCAGCAAATGAAAGATGGTTAGGCACTGTAAAGGCAGAAGTAGTAGATTACCTCAGCTGACTATTCCTGCTAGTAACTGGACCCTTAAGCATTGAGCTTTTCTGATGTTGAATTCACAACTTCTAATTTTTCTGCAGGGAAAGGTGGCATAACATCTATGGATGGTAGAAAGAACGTGAAAAAATCTGTGTCGTCAAAGCCAAACACAATTAAGTCCATGTTTATGGCCAGTGCTGGGAAGAAAAACACAGATGTAAGTTCTTACATTTTTGAATTTAAAGATTTCTAACTTCCTCACACTGTTTTAGTGGGAATGGAATAAAGCAAGGGCTCGCTTCGGTTCCTTGTGTCTGGCAAGTCATAATCTCCTGTTACGGTCTCTTGTGTATGGAGCATTCCCGAAAACGTGTGTTTTGTAGAAATCCTTCTGTTTCAAACAAGCTGTTTGTTGCTGGTGTCCCGATGGGATTTGCACATGTAACTAAGAACTCTTTTGGCTAATCTGTTATCTTACAGAAAACTGTGGACCTGTCAAAGGATGATTTACTAGGGGATATTCTTCAAGATCTCAATGCTGAAGTAAGTATATTAATAAAATCTTGCTTGAACACTTTCATTAATTTTTCTTGCTGTGGAGCATGCTCAAATTCTTCCTAAAACTAGGCCATCTAAGACTGATTTCTTCTATAGTTCATCTGCTTGGTACATTCCACATGTGTGTGCAGACTACCTGCCATCTCCATCAAGCAGAAGCTTCGTGACTGTTTCGATTTGATAAGCCAAAATTACTGTGTCCTGATTAGAGATGGTTTATGTTAATGTGATGTAGAGCCTGTGCTAGTGCAGGTTTCTAGGTTTTAGTCGTCCCGGAGTGGAACAGGACTCGCATGCCTCTGAATCGTGTACCATCTATGTATCGCCACGCTCCAGCCAGTATACAGTAGGATATTTCTGTCTGGCCTGTTTGGGTTCACAAGAAGAGCTGAGGGAGGACTGTTTCAGCAGATGACGTAGCTCAACTTCTGTCTGCCACCTCCTGCTTTCCACGCTTTGCCTCAGAGAACCAGGTTAACACTCCTTCTGAGCTAGGAGTGCCGGATGGCTGCTGTAGCAGGATTGGATGGTCTCGAATAAGGTTGTTCCTTGTCATTAATGACGTTTCAGTGTGTTCATGTCCCTTACTAGGATTTCTTAAAACTGAAAGGATTGCTTACATGTAAACTGTGAGACTGCTGTAGTGGTGAGATACTGAGTTATGTAAAGAGCATAATATGTTTTTACGGAGCACTAAGAGGGATATAGGTGTTCCCATGTAAAGTTGTTCTCTTGGTTTTGTGCTCCTATTGTACTCTTCCTTGTGACATCAGATTATAATATCTTACGCTATCAGAACCCCTCAAATCATTAAGCAAATGCATTTTAATAGTGTCAGATTTTGTGGAGCGTTGATAAGGGGAAATAATGCTAGTAATTATACTATGGGTGGCGAATCACTGGAACAGGTGGCCTGGAGAAGCTGTGGATACCCCATCCCTGGAAGTGTTCAAGGCCAGGCTGGATGAGGCTTTGAGCAACCTGGTCTAGTGGAAGGTGTCCCTGTCCATGGCAGGGGAGTTGGCACTGGATGGCATGTAAGGTCCCTTCCAACCCAAA
Source organism: Eurypyga helias (assembly GCF_000690775.1). Classification (NCBI taxonomy): domain Eukaryota; kingdom Metazoa; phylum Chordata; class Aves; order Eurypygiformes; family Eurypygidae; genus Eurypyga; species Eurypyga helias. Next base: position 22,548 of record NW_010240301.1, on the reverse strand, counting down.
CCATTCTATGACTCTATGGCTCCTATTTACTTAAATAACTACTGTTTTTTGGCTTTGTTTTCTAAATTTTCTTTCATTACCTGTTGATAAGGATGAGTATAAAATATTTGTACATGTAAATAAATTAAAATGGGTTTTCCTTTATTGTGGCAGTGCTGAGTAAAGCATTTCTGCCTTTCTTAAAGCACATGTGCTCAGTACTGCTGCTTCAGCAGACATGAAGAACATCCCACCCATTATTCTGGTACTCGTGTGTTAAAGGCACAGTTAGCTATTGAAATGCCTGCTGTTTGAAAACTTTCACTTTCTGATGACAGTTTTTCTCTCAAACTGTTTAGCAAAAAAAAATAAATCTAATGTCTGTCTTCACGGGCTGATTGCTCAGATAACTTTATTCGTGGCTGAGTTGTATATCAGGAGGTGTGTTTTCTTGGCAAATGAGAAATATGAGTGACCTTATTTCTCTTCGATGGACAACATTACTAACCATGGCAAAAGAAAACCCTAAACAACACCTCTCTGCTTTGTCACTGTATCTTTTATTTCAATATTCAGACTGTTCAGCTAAGTTCACCACCACCAGTTATCATGCTGAAAAGGAAAAGATCTGCTGGAGTACCACTGAATCCTTTCTCTGTGCAGTCCCAAACTCCTAAGGTAAAGGAAAAAAAATCAAAACTTTTTCAGTAATAAGTATTAATCCATATTTTGGTTGATTTGAATACTTTGTCTTTATTTCTGCTTCTAGAAATTACCTTTCTCATTAGCTTCCTTAGCAATGTTACGCTGTAACTTCATGCATTTTTCCTATTCTCCTTCTTTTTAATGCATAAACAAGAATATAGCTTTTTTACCTTTAGTATAGTAGTGGAATGTAGCTGTTACACGTGAGCAGTGAAACTGTTTTTGTAATGTTAGGTGTGTCATGTGAAGGTCAGCTTCTGTTTTGTCTCTTCTATCCTAAAGAGTAGAAAAGACCCTTGTTGCAAGGAAAGGATGATGGGAAGTGAAACAAGCAGAAGAAAGAGCATTTGTGGATGTGGGAAAGGATAAAGAAACTCATCTTTTGCAGAAATGGAAAGCAAGTGGAAAATTGAAGCTATGTATAAAGTTTACCCTAGTGGAAGATTTTGGGGTGAAAGGAGTGACAGGCTGCTGAGGGTGGAAGGCTAGCATTTTGTTAAAAAGTTCTGGTAAACGAGAAGGACTTTATAGATGGAAATACAGTGAGATATTTGTTAAAGTCTGTAGAGGGCAAATGGAAATACAGTAGATGGATCTGCTTTGTGAAGCCTTGTGTAATAGTGACGTCAGCTCTGATGGTGAAAATAATCACCAGTGGCACTCATTTGAACAGTTCTGTGGGAGACTAGAAGTAATTGGGGGGGAAAGGGGGAAGGGAGATAGCGTGAGAGAAGATCTTTGTCTTCACGGTTCAAAACAGTAGTCACTTTCATAGGAAACATTGAAAAGGAAATAATTCCCAGACGGGCTGTTCAGGTAATAGCTTCTGTGGTCCTTGGAGGAGGAATGTCAGTTTTTAGACAATGAAACAGATTAAGAGGGTGAGGAGTGCAGCCTTGGAAAATAAATGGGCATAAAAAGCCAGATGCCAGTGATGCTTTCTACGTCAGGAGATGAGCAGAAATATAAGTATGAATAAATTCATTTGGCTGAGCTAGCAAAGAATGGAATTGTTGGTGAAGGTAGATTAAGTGATTTTTACTTTCTGTTTAAAGTGACTGAAGGGCTGAGTTTGGTGTTGGCCACAGCAGAAGTAGCTGGACAGAGATTAAAACTCTAGAAGTGTCTGTGTGCAACTGTAAATTCTGTATCTGCAACAGCTTTCCCTGAAGGTTAAGGTTGTGGACCTTGCCACAGGTCAGTAGGTGCAGAGACCTGTCGCTGGTCATGGTGGAGGCTGCTTTGTACACGTCTTCCGTAAGGAGAGGTTCTGTACCTGCTGCCGTACTGGCATCTTGGCTGAATACCAAACTGTGCTTATTGCCTCCGCGTTGAGGCTTGCGGAGCACACGGAAATGCGGCTTCTTTGTTTTCCTCGCTCTCCCTGTCATGCCTGTAGCATGAAGAAATCCAGTGGAGAAGTGCTCTGCTCTCCAGACCTGTGGTGTCCTGTAGACATACCATTACTGATATGAAGAGGTGTAAACTGCTCTGTTGTTGTTCCAGGCTCTGTCCATCCCTGACATACTTTGTCATGTACCCAGTTGACACAGAGGTTTTAATTTAGGAATGTAGTAGTGCTACGTGGGAAAAATAGTGAAAGTAACCACAAACTTAATTAAATGTCAACCATGGCCTGTTGTGAACTGCTTTTTAAAAACTATAGCAGAAATAGAAACACATAGAAACACATCGCAGCAGAAGTGATGCTATAGAGTTTTAAAGATTACCCTTGAGGAGTTTTAGCTATCATGCTGCAAAACATGTGGAACTTCTCCTTTAGCCCTGGTTACTGGTTCTGCAAACAGTGAGTGCTAGACTTCCCCCCCCCTTTTTTTTCTCTTAAGAGAGTTCTTTCTAACTCATGGCTAAAATGTTTTTCAGGTAATCACCCCTATATCAAAGAAAGCTCCTGCTTATCTCAGGAAGGAAGCTCTTCCTCCAGCTTCATTTCATCCTAAACATCCCAATCGCACAACAAAATCCGTTGTAGTCTCTGAAAACGAGGATACCAAGTATGTGCAAAAAGCTACAGAAAACAGGAGAATAGTGAAGACAGTAAAAGAGGATGCTATTGAAGGTACCAAAAAATCATATGCAGTTTTAGGAACTCTTTAAATATGACACGTTAGTGTTAAAACACTCCTAGTTCATACTAGTTAGATGCTTAAAAGTGGTATTATGTTTGTATATTAATAGTGTATATTACGTTCATGCATATAGTATGCTACCTACGCATGTTGCTGTAGCACACAGTGGGTCATTCTGATGAGTCAAGCCTTCAGTTCTCTGTGTGCAACACTTCCAGATGATGATCAGGGGATGATGGATTTTGATGAGGAGGACTTTGATGAACCTATGGAAGCAGAGCATATGGGAACTGTACCTGAGACAGCTGAAAGCTTGAAGAGAGACATGGAAATTGAGAAGAAAGAGACAGAACAACTGGAATCCAAGAAGAGAGAGACATCTGTCTTGTAAGAATCTTTTTCATTTATTTTTGTTTTCCCTTCCCCCAGTAAACCTTTCAGTATTAAAATTATTGGAATTATTCAAACCCAGTCTTAGCCTTGGATTTATCTTCATATTTGTCTATGCCAATGGGATAATTGTAATATGGACAGAACAGTGATAGTGCTACATGGTGTTTTTTTGTAGTGATGTTAAAAATGATAGTGTTGAACATGCTGATAGCTAATAATCGAAAAATACTTCATGTTTTGGGGATTTAGCACACGACAACGTAACACCTATTTCAGTGTGCTTAGGTGACTCGGTGAATTTTGATGCCAGTAAGCAAAAACGAGGAGTTGCTAACAATGCTTATTCTAAGCAACTATGGAAGTATTTCATAACGTTAGTTGTAGTTTAAAGTATTGCTGCTAAAAGCAATTTCACATGGTGAACATCTACATCTTTGGAAATAGGAAAAAAGGGGGGGATTTCCCCATTGGGTTTCTTCCAAAGAATTAAAAAAAAAATCTTTAATGATGTTTCTGTAACTTTGATAATTGAAATATTTCACAGTTTAAAAACACTTAAGCATTTAATGACTGGAAAGGTAGTTTTGTTGAAAAAAGATCTGTTGTTCCCACTGAGCAACTGAGATTGGTGGATATATCTGTTAGTAAAGTCTGAAATGTCCAGGGCTGAAATAGCAGGTGGGAGAGTTAAAGCCTCAATGTTGTGCACTGAGAACCGTACTTGTATGTGGGTTTCTGTCTTTGTCACTCCACCCTTCTTTTCAGAAGAGATCTGAGGAAACCCAGCGGGTTGGAATGTTACTCAGTAGTTGAAAGAGAAACAAAAGGCCTGAGAGTACAGGGCTGGAAAAAAGCAAAACAGTTGTGGTTATACCAAAGGCACCAAATTTACTTCCTGTTTTTTTTTTTTTCTTCTTCTGCAAAACCTGCAGCAGTTGCCCTCTCCCAGATACCTCATGTTGGGACAGAATTGATGAAGATGAAGCTGATCTCGTAGTGGCAGAAGTTCAGCTGGACCCCACTCTCCTTCCACTTGTGAATGGGGAAAATGATGATCAAGTCTTAAGATTTTATTGGCTGGATGCTTATGAAGATCAGTACAGTCAGCCAGGTAACTATTCAGTTCAAGGCAGACAATGCCATGTTGATTCTTTTTGTGTAACTGGGATTTTCAGACTTGCCTAAATCATGTCTAGATACCCTGTCTCTCTGTGCTCTGTAACTTGTACATTGATGTCTGGTTTCGCAGCGCCCCTGTCCACAGCGCAGGACGCTCTGACTGGGTGAAGCACGCGTGTTGTCTCTTGGTCTGGTGTAATGGCAGAGAGGTACAAGGGGAGCTGTCAGCACTTCTGGATGCTGCTGAGGTGTTGGCCTTCTTAAACCCAGTGTGCTTCAGGAATAAGATGATACTGTTAAGTTCTTACTTAGTGTCACAACAGTTGAGCATTTCGTCTTGATTCTGGAAATGTAACTTAAAATTCTAGAGGATTACTGTAAAGCCTGTAGAATAGCAGTTGTACAGTTTTATATGATGGAAAGGCGTGTCTCCAAAGGGAGGAAAGTGGCCTGAAAAATACAGGCTCTGTTTAGGTCTGTGTATTGAAACTGTCTAAAACTTTGAGGCTTGTCTCTGCCTTAATGTCCAGAGATACTTTGTGCCCTTGAAGTGTGAATCCTGGCTCTCTTAGTCTTCTGAACTGTGGCATTCTGATCTCAGCCCTGACCAAAGAAGTTGTGTTCTCATCTCTTGTAAGCCCTTCTGTGCTGGTTTTAGTTGGGACAGAGTTAATTGTCTTCACAGCGGCTAGCGTGAGGCTGTGTTTTGGATGTGTGCTGAGAAGGGTACTGATAACACCGGTGGTTTTAGTTGTTGCCAAGGAGTGTTTGTACCAAGTCAAGGACTTTCTCAGCTTCTGGTACTGTGACTGTGTTCCCAACTCTTTCTACAAGAAAACTACAAGTCTACAAGAAACTGGGAGGGGACACAGCCAGGACAGCTGATCCAAACTGACAAAAAGGGTATTTGATTCCATGGAACATCATGCTCAGTGTGTAAGTTGGGGGTGGGCTGGGGGTCATGTTATTTTCTCTCATTCGCACTCTCTCTGTTGTCGGTCGCTCTCTTGCTTGTTGGGGTTCGCTCTGGCCCTAGTGCAATCTCTCGGGCTCTCTGGCTGTTCAGGGGCTGTAGTGTCTGTTGGTGGGTGGTGAGCAATTGTATAATTTGTTTTATTTTCCATTATTTGCATTACATACTATTATTAGCGTTAGTATTATTTTTGTTACACGTTATTAGTGGTATTGTTAGTATTATTGGTATTGTTAGTGTTATCACTGTTTTATTAATTTATAATATTATAAAGTTGTTCTTATCTCAGCCCTTGAGTTTCCTTGTCTCTTCCTCCAATTCTCCTCCTCCTCCTCCACTGGAGGGTGGGGGGGAGGTGAGCGAGTGGCTGTGTGGTACTTGACTGCTGGCTGAGATTAAACCAGGACAACTTCCCATCCATCCTCTCATTTCAACAGCAGCTTTAGGATCTTGGGTTTCTAATTTGTGCTTCATGTAGGTTTACTGGAAGGTTCTTCCATATGTTGTTGGAGGTTTTTTGGGCTGATGCTGTAAGCATTCAGTCAGATACGTTTCTTTGTTACACCTTTTTCTTGTGAGTTGGGATGCCAGACTTAAAAATGAGACTGTGCTGGGCTGAACAGCTTGGTGATGGGAGTGGTAATAATCATAGATATCTTGATGAAATCAATGGCTCTAATATAAAATTGCTACATTTAAAGACCCCACTATTGTTCTTTTTCCTTTTTTTTTGTCTTGTAAGTCAGTGGTTGCTGAATGGAACATAATTATGAAAGGATTTCTGTTCCTCGCATGCAAGGAGTGTTCTTTTCTCATTATGACTTTTTCAGGATTGAATAATAAAGACTGCACCTGTTTTCAATTAGTAGTGTAGAAGGGAGAATTTTGATACTGCTTTTTGTTTAACATGTTCATGATCTTTGTTTATGCCTCATTTGCTGTGATGTCAAATGCATTGCCTGAAGAGTAAATACTATAGCATAATCATAAGACTCTCTTAAACGTAAATGATTTTTTGGAGGCTTACTTTTCATAACTCCCTTTACTTTCTTAGGCAGAGAACTTGAGAATTGTAAACCTATTAACATTTTAAAGAAATAACGAATAAAAACTGCCCTTTCTTTCCCTTCTGCAAGATATTTTCCCCGTCTCCTGACTTTGCTTGCCTTTTGGTTCATCGGTAGCATGATCTTTCTTTTCACAGACTTGGTGTTTTGTAAGCTTTAATCCCATTTTCTTTCTTTTTTTCCATAATGAGGTTTGCAGGGGATAAGGCCTGATACTTCTTCTCTCATTTCTTGGTCTTACACCTGACATGTCTGTGAAACTCTGTGACGTTAGCCCTGCTTTCAGTGGGGGTGGAGTGTTTGACTAGGTGACCTCCAAAGGTTCCTTCCATTCTAAATTACTCTGATTCTGTGAAATTTGGAGATTAAAGCCACTTATTTGTCCATGCTGGAGAGGGTTGAAGTTCGTTTTTGCAATCCAGGCAGCCTTTTACCCTGTCTTGGACTGGCTCATGTGCCCTTTTTTTCTACCTCACCTGCTTATGTGTCCACCTCCAGCAGGTTAACTTCTCCATGCTCTTACTGTTGCCCTCTGTTTAAGCAACCTACTCCTCTTTTGTGGTCTCTCCCATAGTTCATCTTCTTGTGTGATACAAACCTATGTGAGGTTTTAATCCCTTAAAGAAAAAAAAAAAAAGATGATTGCTGGGGACAAGAACATCTTCCCTGTCACTTAGATCTGTAATTTGAGCTCTTTCTGGATCCTTTTATTCAAACTGTCTAAATCTTGAAGATTGCCTCTGCATTAAAATCTCGAAGATGCTTTGTGCATGTGAAGCTTGTATCCTTGCTCTCATCATCTTCAGAACCGCAGCACTGACAAAAGTAGTCTTGTTCACGTCTATTCCAAGCACTCAAGAAATGATTTTTCTTGGCCTGTCACTCTGTCATCTGTCTTAGAGCATCTTCACTGATTTAGCTTTGATCTAATGGAGTAAGAAAGGTGCCTTTACATCTGATGGATCACGTGGCAAAGATAAATTAGAACTCTTAACCAAGGACTTACTTGTGCGTTGTCAGACCGAGGAGAAACGCAGGTTCCAAAAATCTTCCTTACGTGAAACGCTGTTTCTGAGACAGCCTCAGCTCTGCTATTTCTGATTTCGTTAACGGTAGTGTCCGGTGGGGAGAGTGGCTTTCATGTAATCAGATCCCCAATGATTTGGACTTTAAAGGGGACTCGGGTGAAGGCACGTTTTTGAGTTGTATTGGAAGGTGGGTGTTTTTTTTAACTTGTAATTCCCAAACTGCATGTGGAAGTCGGCTGGCTCTGTTCCATGTTATTTCAAAGCTCGACATCGCTTGGTTAGCAGTTGGCAGCACTTTGCGCTAATGCCCAGTTCTCTCTGCCTCAGAGGTGTGCGCGTACAATAACCACGACGTCCGGAGCAAAGTCCGTTGCACTAGTCCTGCTCTTAGCAGGCTTTCTGCGTCTCTGCCGCCGTTGCACCCTCTCTCTTGGCATCCAGGATTTCTTGCGATGTCGTACATCTTCCGCTGCCCTCATTTGTTAAAAACAGTCAGTTGAAAACTTTTTGCAGTCGATCAGCTTCTAGTCATTGTCTTCAGAATGCATTTCTACAGGTTTTGTTTGTAGTAGAGTCTTGATTCGATGGTGCTGCAGTGTAGGATAAATGGGTCAGTTGGACTGGTCTAACTGAAGAATGAAAACCTGTAGATGACAAATGTTTCAGGAGTGATTGACAGCACATGCATTCTGATTATATTCAGTTTTCAGTGACTTCTCTCTCCTTCCTCCCACTCCCTGTGAATTACTAAAGTAACGTAGGTACAAATGGAATATCAGAACAAAATTCTGAGACTGGCCGTGCGATGCCATTTTGAATTTCACCTATCAGGGTGTTACTATAGCGATGGAGGTGGGAGTGTGAAGAACTAAACAGGCTTCTGTTTGTAAAGCTGGTGTTCAAAACAATTTAGAATGTGCTGATACATTGGAAGAACTTGTTGTTCAGGGACTTAAACCACAAATGGTTGTGTTTCTATGCAAGAACACACGCTTTAAGCGACATGAAGAATGGTTAATTTAAGAATTGCCTATTCAGTACTTTACTCTGCCCTTATTCCTTAGGTGTGGTGTTTTTATTTGGCAAAGTTTGGATTGCATCTGCAAACACCTATGTCAGTTGTTGTGTGGCAGTGAAAAACATTGAGAGAACTGTTTATCTACTTCCACGTGAAACAGTAAGTGTATCTTTTAAGCGTGTCAAACATAAGTACCTTTCATTCTGTTTGTGGCAGGTTATGAGTTCTAGTAGTGTGTTTATGGGAGCTGTTGAAGCCAGTGTTGTCTGATGTAGGAGCTAAAGTTGAGTACAACATATACACAGTATATCACGTGAGATGCAGAGTAGAGTGTTGCTGCTTCTCCCCGACCCTAACGAACAACTGCAGACAAACTGTTAACCTTTAGACTTGCTGCTTAGGAAATAAAGTTGCCTTTGAGTATTATTAGAAAACTTACTGCTTTTTAAACACTGGTTCAAATATTATTTTTTTAAATTTGGGGTTTCTTGGCTGATTGCATTGTGGTTTTCCCTTAAGGAAGAGATAAATGTTTCATATTAGCAAAGCAAAATTCAACGTTCTGGTCATGTCTGGCATTTTTTTTTTAATCTGTAAAACCTGATTTCTTTTTTTGAGGAAATGGACCTATCCGCTGGCAAAGAGACAGAGACTCCGGTAACTATAATGAGTGTTTTCAAGGAGTTCAACGACTGCATTTCACCGAAGTATAAGATCATGAAGTTCAAATCTAAGGTTTGTCTACAAGCATCCTCCTTTTTTTTCCTGTCATTTTCTGATGTTCTCGTTCTTAAAGTGGGAAGTCTGTTGAAACAGTGTCCAGTGGGTGAGGTTATGCTGAAATGCAAAAAATACACAACTCCTGACATGTGTCAGAGTAGCTGCTTGTAAAAGTCATCCCAGTGTCTTCCCAAGTATCCATACTGCTTTAAGAACAGTAGATCTGCAACATGGTTGTTCCACCAGAATTTTAAACACACTGCTTTTGAAAATACCCATTCATTATGTTCTTTGAAACTGGGCTGAATGGCAGACTGTCGTTCCTGCTTGCTGAGCTGTTTTTGGGAATACAGAACAGGTAGGAGTTCTGATACCTAAAGCCTGGCTTATCACCACCTGGTGTCAGAATTGAAAATGAAAGATTGGTCAGTACAGCGGGATTAGACTGTCTTTGCATTTGACCAGGTGTCATATTGAAGTTCATCTCTTGGCATGTTTCTTCTCACCCTTGCAGATTGATCCTTTCAGAATGCATGCTGTTGGCAGCATGGATTGTCGTGGTGTGTTTTTACAGGAGGTAGCAAGTTGTGAGGAAACGTGAAACTTAAGCTGGTTTACAGTTCTGGGAGATAGTCGTGTAGTGTTGCTGTACTGCGTTCTGTTTGCTCAACAAACCCTTAAAACAACATGGGAAAAGCTAAAGGTTGCTGTAGTGGAAAACTTAATCATATGGTAATCCAGTACTGGTCACAACTCTGCAGGAAAAGAGCTGGTATTGCTGGTAGTGTTGCAGAAAGGGACTGAATTAGTTTGTGAGTGTGAGAAAGCCTTGTTCATTTACACAGAGCCTTTTGGCAGGTGGGAAGGTGGCTAACATGCACGTTTAGAGGAAAAGATTTGTTCAGCATGAAGTGCTCAGAAGCTTTCCCATTTCTTCAAGTGAGATGTCATGAGTGCGATGAAGGTGGCTTTCGTTGTAATTACTGGGAGATGTGGGATTAGTTGTAACTTCTCCCAGGCTGGCAGTCTTGAGACTTCATAGGATTTGTTCTTGGATAGTTGATCAGGAAATGGGATGGCAAGTAAAAATGCAGGGAGAATGTAATTTAACAATATGTAAATGAGGGAAGGTAAAAACAAATTCATATGATAATTCAGGTTGGCAAGACCCTCAGGAGTCCTCTAATCCAAAGTTGGAGTGCTTCAGACAATTAAAGGAGTTGAAGTGAAAATGCAAGCGGTGTTTGTCAAATGGTAAATTCACGCAAGAAATGACGTCTTTTCGTCAACGCCTGGCACTGTTTACATCATTCAGGGAAAACGCACGCTTCACTAGAAATCTGTAAAACTTTATTGTTGTTTTTTTATTCTAGCTTATTTATCAGAACTCCGATGCAAATTTAGTTTTTTCATCTTTATCAGGGTTATTTCTCTTGTATATTTGATTATAACTTAGTTGTTATGTATGGGGATCAGAAAGGAATTAACTTAAGAATAGGTAAAAACCAAGTCTGTAATAGCTTTCTTTTCAAAGACCCTTCCAGGGATGAGGGAGGAAACTCTGGGCAAATTAATTCTTCATTAAAGAGAGGGTACACACCCTGTTATTCCTGAAAATGGAGGGAGGGGGAAAGGCCTTTGAAAAGGTGCAGGTCTGCTAACAGAATCCTGGGAAACCTCTGGCTGTTCCATGATGCTAAGGAACAACTGTGGGTGAGGTAATGGAGTAATACAGTTAAACCCTCGAAGATGGCTCTTTGAAATCAAGATAAACCATATGCAGGAAGTATTGGAACTGTTATTTGGGATGTTAGTTCAAAGCCTATCAATTTTTTACCGAGTTTAGAGAGAGCTGGAGATAAAAGAATCAACTGTGTGATCTGGATACATCACTACAGTGCATCTAGGGTCCTGGGTGTAGCACAGGCGTGATCCCTAGCAGGAACTGGGAAGCAGTAGCACTAAGGCACTGTTAAGGTCCTACCTAGAATATTTTAACACTTCATCGAGGGTAATCAAGAAAGATGAGCTTGAGCCAGAACAGGTATGAAAGCTGGCAGTTAGGAGGATGAGACAAAAAGAATGAGTTATACCAGAGGTAGCTATAAAAGAGCTTTAATTTTTTTTTTTTTGCCTGCTAAAGTGAAGAAAAATTATAAGACCTTTTTGCTCTCTAAGAACATTATAGGGGGATGAACAGCAAAAGAGCTATTTAAAGGACGGTTTTAGCAAAAGAAATTTATAAATTTTAATTCATGAATAAATTAGGCAGGATGGTTAAGGGTGTAGAGAAGCTCTGAAATCACCTACCAGAAGTGTTTTTAAACAGTAAGAATTCAAAGTCTGTTTGAATTCATCAGACATGAGTAAAGTGAATTTTACTAACATGGAAAAAGGCTATCCAGCTTTATTTTGCTGGCATAATTTTCTGCTGATTTTAATAGTCACAGCCTTCTGGAAGGGTTTCATTAGCAGAAGGGTATGACTGTTAGTGTGTGGGGTAAGAGAAAAGATAGGATTGGAGAGCAGGGCTATTGGTGGGGCTTTTGTAGGACTATTCAAGGAAGCTCTTTCAGTAACTCAGCTATTCCAGCTTAACGCAAACTTGGCTGTGAACAAGCGGCAGGGTACTAGAGAGCAAATCTGGCTATGCTTACATCTCCGTAGCACAGCGTCCCGTTGCTGCCTGCAGGGTAATTGTGGAAGTCATGGGGTTGTCCCATTACCACACCTTTCTTTTAATCTTAAGGGGTCACCGTGTGTATCTTCATTGCCGTCATACCACCAGAGATGATGTGGTGTCATACCGCCTCTGCCCCTGTTTCGGTAGGAGTGTGCGGGGCTCTCAAACTGCAGTGGTGGTTGCACTCAGCTGAGTGAATGCTCCCAAAGAGGGATCTCCACACAGTTGTGACTGTGTGCAGTTAAGAGCAAATATGCTCTAGAACTCCCCTGCTCTGCCATGTGTAGCCAGTGTTCCACTACTGTGGTGTTAAGGAATGGTGTTTTGAAAGGTCTTTGGAAAGGCTAATGGCAACATTGCTTAGGTGAGCAGAGCACTTGTTACTCCTAAAATGTTGCACACGTAGCGGTTCTCATTGTGGCGCAGCGCTGTGAAACTGAGAAACTCTTATTCTTCCACCGCTAGAAATCGGACAGGCCATGTGCCCAAAATTCTTTTATTCAGAATGGCCAGTTTTGTAACAATGTGGAGAGAGCCAGCGTTTATACATGGAGACAAGTTGTTCTCTGTGTGCGCACGCGTGCATCTTGGCCTTGCCAGCAACAGACTTGGGCCCTGCAGATACACTTAAGCCATATCACTTCCATCCGCACCTGCTGCTAATTGTAGCTTCAATGGGTTGCACTACTGCCAAGTTAGCAAGTCCTCACAAATCAATTTGAAAGCAGCCTTACTCCACTTAGGAACTTAGCAGCTAATCACTGCTGCTCATTTCTGCTCTCTGAAGGGCCACTTGAAGGGCAGATTACTCTGCAGCAAAGCATTCATTCACTGCAGTTATGACCAGAGCCTTGTGTAATTGAGCTCTGTGGAATAACGCAGATGAATCACTGCAGCATACTATTTTTACACTGTGTTCAGCTTGCGTTTGCAACAAGAACTTGTTTGAAGCCTGAGAGTTTGTAGATTTTGGTTTGTTCGTTTTTTTAATAAAATAAAAAAGGCTGGGGGCAGCACCAGTAATATATGCTAAAAGCAATGCATTGCCATCTGTAACGTTACAGCTACGATGTGTTGCTTACCTGAGGTGGTGCTTTGGCTCTACAGATCTGCATTTGCTTGCTAATTTGTAAGGCTGTTCTGACTTCATAGTGGTGCTAGAAGTTATATTACTCTTTTCCACTTCCATGTAGCGGTTGGTGCCACAGTTGTTTCTGGATCTGCCTCCTTCCCTCTCCTACTTGGGCTTTGCAGCCTTGCACTCCAGCAACACTGCAATGTTATGAGAAAGAGCAAAGTTAACTGCTCGTTGTGCTCTGCAGGAGCTATTGCTGATGCTGTTAATTTAAGGGGGAGGAAAGAAACACCAACAAACCAGCCCCAAACCCAAATAACTTTGAGTTTACTGAACTGTGCATGTTTTTAATTTTTTTTAAATTGTATAACATTTTATTACAATTTATAGTGAATTTGTCTTTTCTTATAAACTTAGTCTGGTGGTGAGTTTTGCTGAGTTTGTGTATAATGTGCTGAACTTAGTGCACTGTCCAGTGAAAATGATGACTTTTAATTTAATGGGCTTATAGGAATTCTTGTAGTAAGATTTAAAACGTTCTAGCATCGTTATGGCATAGCACAATAACAGTGGTGCAGGTGGTTTGTGAAGTATTACAGGGCAGAGCATACATATTGTGGGGTATAGCATAGCATTTCAGCCATAGTGCTGTTGCACAGGGTATTGTAAGTATTTGGAAAATTGAGGTAGTTATTCTTAGAAACTGACAAGCCATGCATGTTGTGGAAGAACATTATTGTTCTTGAAGAAAGCAGAAGTGATACTTTTTGAAAGTTGTACTGAACTTCAGGCTGCTTTGTTAGAGATACGTAAACAAACTTGACGACTTTCTAGTAAAACCAAAGTCACACATAATAAAAAATACAGTGCAGTCATAGAAAATACTCTGTTCTCAGCGTGTAATCAGCAGCTGGCAGATGGTTGGGAAATCAGCTCTCTCGGGTGCCTCTGAAGTGCCAGTATGTACGCAGTATGGAAGGAGGAACTGCGTGCAGTTACAGGGCTACCATCTCATTGGGATCACAGAGACGTGGTGGGATGGGATGTGGTTAAGGAGGACAGGCTGGGATGGTGAGGAAGGGGAGTCTGGTTCATGTGTGGCACTCTGCTGAAGGGTGGGCAAACAGCCAGTCCAGAGCTTATGGATCAGGATTAGAGGGCAGACTAATGGGACTGATATGGTGGTGGAAAAAGGAAAACCAAAGCCCACCTGGAGTTGAATCTGGTGAGGAAGGCAAAAAGCAGTAGGAAAGGCTTCTATAGCTATAGGAGGGCTAGGGGAAAATGTGGGCCTGCTGCTGAAAGGGACAGGGGATGTGGTGACAAAGAGCATGGAAAAGGCTGATGTACTCAATGCCTTCTTCACCTTGGTCTTTACTGCTAAGCTGAGCCTTCAGCAATCCCTGACCCCCAGAGATGAGAAGAAAAGCCTGAAGCAAAGAAAACTTGGCCTTGGTGGAGGAAGACGAGGTTAGGGAACATTTCAGCACACTGGACAGTCACAGGACCTGATGGGGTACACCCATGAGTGTGGAGGGAGCTAGGCAATACGCATTGCGAGACCACTCTTGATTATCTTTAAAAAGATTGTGTTGGTCAGAGGGACATGCCTGAGAACTGCTATCCTCAAGATGGGCAAGATGAGGAAATTCCAAGGAACTAGAGGCTGGCCAGCCCCACCTCAAGCCCTGGGAAAAGGTGATGGAGCAACTAATTGCAAAAATAACTGTTCTCCAACACACAAAGCACAAGAAGGTGTTTGGCGTAGATTTAAAGAGAGGAAATCACGCCTCACGGAGCTGGTAGCCTACCGTGAAGAGATGACGGGCCTGGTGCCCAAGGGGAGAGCAGTGGCTGTTGTCTACCTTGACTTCAGCCAGGCGTTCGGCGCTGTCTCCCATAGCATCCTCAAAGACGAGCCGATGAAGTGTATGGGACAGCGAAGCGGGCAGCGAGGTGTGCTGAAAACTGGCTGCAGTGCTGGGCTCCAAAGGCTGTGACCAGCAGCACCGTCCAGCTAGAAGCCAGTCTCTGGTGTGCACCCTCGGGGTCAGCACGGGGCTCAGTCCTGTTCCATGCCAGTGCTAACGGCCTGGCTGCGGGCGCAGAGCGCACACCCAGCGAGGCTGTGTACAGCAGAGAGCAGGGAGGGGTGGGTGGTACAGCCCGGGGGCGTGCTGCTGTTCAGAGGGACCGCAACAGGCTGGAGGGGTCTCACGACTTACAGGGATTTCATCAGGTTCAACCAAGGGCAGTTACAAGTCCCACACCAGGGAAGGATCAACCCCCACGGACTCTGGGACTGACCGACTGGAAAGCAGCTTTGCGGTTGTCCCGGTGGGCACCAGCGTGACCCCGTGAGCCAACAACGTACCCCTGCGGCAAAGGCGGCTGCGGACACCCTAGGCTGCATGAGACAGGCAGTGCCAGCAGATCTTGGGGAGGTGCTCCTTCCCCTTTATGCAGCCCTGGTGAGACACGGGAGTGCTGCGTTCAGCTGAGCTCCCCGCCCTGGGAAAGCTACACGTGTCGGAGCGAGTCCAGCACAGGACCATAACCGTGATTACAGGGCCTGGAGCATCTGTCATGTGCGGAGAGGCTGCGAGACCTGAGACTGCTCAGCCTGGAGGAGAGAAGGCTCAGGGGAGGAGGCTGGTGGTGCAGGTCTTCCAGTTGTGTATGAATGTGCTGAGCAGGAGTAAAGGTGACTCTGGCAGACTCTCCTCATTGGAGCCCAGTGGAGGACAAGAACAGCAGGTACCATTTGGAGCAAGAAATTTATCAGAACATAAAGGACTTCTTTATTTTTTACAGTAAGGGAGATCAGGCGCTGGCTCAGGTTGCCCAGAGAGGCTGTCGAATCCCCATCCTGGGGAATATTCAAAACCTGACTGGAGAGGGTCCTAAGCAACCTGCTGTAGTTGACCCAGCTGTGAGCAGGTAGTTGGACTGGGTGATCTCTGGAGATGCCTTTCTAGCTCAGCCATTCTGTGATTTTTGTGGTGGTCTGCAACCACCAATTTTTAAGAGTATGTTTGAAGTCTGAATTTACAGAATGTTTCTGAGTTTCCTTAGCTATTAAGCATGTGTGTTCTTTGTTTTGTAATGTTTAGTATATTTGTAAGTCAATTCTGTAGACACTCTTCATGCTGAGAAAACATGAAGAGGTTAAATACAGGTACTAAAACAACCTTAATATCTTTAAATGATTGTAATGAGCTGCAGAATTGGTAATATATGACCAGCCCATGAGATTGGTAATATATGACCAGCCCATGGTTTTGGCTGACCTTTATTTCGTTAGCTTTCTTACTCGACAGAACGAATTTTTGACTGGGAGATACTGGAAAAAATAATATCTTTGTTTTATCTAGAAAGTAGAAAAATATTATGCTTTTGAGATCCCAGATGTTCCAGCAAAATCAGAATACTTGGAAGTTAAATATTCGGTAAGTATAATTAATATGATGAACGACTGTAACCTGCTTTCTTACCGAATTAATAATTATATGACTTTACTTTAAAACAGATTTTTTTTTTTTTTAAATTGCAGGATTTGATCTTTGGTAGCTGGTGGTTGTACCTCTGTTGCAGTGTGTAGTTAGTTGTTTATTGTCTTGCAATTAAAAAGTAATAGAAAAAAAAGAAGCCATGAATACCTAAGCTTGTGGCTTTTTTTTCGTTATTATTTGTATGTAGCTTTGTCCCTAACAGAACAGGTCAGTAGCAGGTAACCTGTAACGTGATTTTTTGGCATTAGCTCTATTTGTAGAAATAAAGCGTGAGGGGAAAAAAATACCTCCTACAAATACTGAATTCCTTTCACCTTGTCCCTCAATTATAATCTGCTTATTTATTTACAACAGTCTATATCCCCAATTATCCTGCTTTGTTTTTTACCGCCTTGCCATGGAATCAACTAAACAGCCAAACAACTCTTGGGTCATGCCCTGGGTCAGGGCCTGCAGTAACTTACTACCCTTAAATGTTCTGTTGAATCCATGTCTAGAGTGTAGGTGATACCTCTGCTTTATATGGCTTTGCAAATAGCACCTAAGTGAGGAGGGCTTTTCTTGCAGAGCTGTAAAACTGAGCAGCACAGATAGGGGAAAAAATCCCACGAGAAGATCAGTAGCTATTCTCAATTGGCAAAAGTACTTGTTTTGTTTCAAGTGTGAGAGACTCAGCAGTTTTGAACTGATTTGGCCAGTTGCTGAGATAATACCTTTTTGAACCACTTCGTTTATACTAGTTTTAAGTGCAAAAGCGGCATCCCATAGAGTTTTGCCAGATACCTCTAATTTTTCTTTGGTTGTGCAGAAACACTTTATTCTTTATAGGGCAGACAAGACTGAAGCTGTAACTATCTAATGAAGTTTACAACACAAGCAGTTTCTGTATGAAAATGGTTATTGAACATGGTTGTCTTGGCTGATGATAATATTTCTCTTGCACCCAGTATGGATGAAGAACTTTTGCTTCCGTGCATTTTTACATTACTGTTCTGAGTTTTGTTATGCACCTATTTAAGTCGAGTCAATAGTGTAATTTCTTCAATTACTGTAAGGTATTATGGGTTAAGGCTTTGCTTGTGGGAAATTACGGTGATTTTGGGTATTGTGTAGTTTTGTTAAGATGCTGCCTGAATATGGTGTGTCACCTTGAAGACTTCTGTGGGATGAAATGACTCACTGCTTTCTGTTACTTGTTAGGCTGAATGCCCTCGGCTTCCCCAGGATCTGAAAGGACAAACATTTTCACATGTATTTGGAACGAACACTTCAAGCCTGGAACTTCTCTTGATGAGTAGGAAGATCAAAGGACCTTGCTGGCTGGAGATAAAGAATCCACGTACGGTGGTTTGCTTGTGAAATACTTGGTTGCTAGAAAACACACATAATTACAGACGGGAGGGGAGGAGGGAAAATTTAAATTATGCTGATAAATTGCAGAGTTAAATTATCATTTTAAAATTATAGTTGTAACTTAATCTTCCTTGTTTGAGTGAGAGCTCCGTCCATGTGAAGTTGCCCACAGAGTGGGTGAGATCATGACTTTGTGTGGCAGTGCGAGGGAGCTGTGCCGTGCCTCACAGCTGCTCTTTGGTGCACACCCTGAAGGCACATAACCTGAGCAGCTAAAGGTAGTTTCCTAGAAATTTGTTCCTCTTTCTTTTGATAACTTCAGGTTCATGTTTTTTCGGCGTATGTATCTTTTTAAGAACAAGCTGCTGGTAGATGGCTTTTTTTTGTCTTGTAGGTTGGGGTTTGTTTTTTTTTTTTTTTTTCCCCCTGGCACTTAGAAAAGTTTGTGAGGTGGAGCTTTTTTAGTTTGAAATCCTTTCCACGTGCTCCACTTACTGCTGGTTAGGCCACATTATTTTGGCTTGGTTAGAGCCCTTCATTCAGTGTGTGCTGCATATTCCCAACAACGTGGGGAAGTTGATCATACTGGACAAAAGCTACATCTGTTAGTGTGATGTCCTTGGGCTCTTCATGTGTAGCATTGATACTATGAATACTGACACCAGGAGGATTCTCCTCTTCAGCACCTCACTCAGTCACTGACAAAGCTGGTACCAGTAAGGATTTTGAGCTGGAAAAGACAAACAAATCCCTGACTGCCAAAAGGTGGATTAGCTCCAATGGTTTTTCCACCAAACAAGCATCAGTGTACTTTCTGGCACTGATTTTTTAAATGCCTAAGAGTGGTTTTTCATTCTTGTTGTTTGTTTGGTTTTATTTGTCTGGGGGTATGTGTCTAGTCTATCAGTAAGCTCTTGCTTTCTTGTGTAGCTTCCTTTCCACGCTTCCCATAGAGGGTCTTAGAGATAAGAAGTATACCTGGAAGGTTTAGAATTTGATCAGACTTCTACAGCTTCTTCAAAAACTCTCATCGCTATTTATGATGAAGTTGTCTTTGCTGTTTCAGTATCAGTGCTACATAGCAGCAGAGCTTTTCTAGAGCAACAGTCTCCAAACTTGTTAGATTGTGCACCCCATCATAGAAAGTTGAGCATATACCCTCAATATATGGATATTTATTTATAAATTATATACATGTACTGCTATACTAATACATTATGTACATTATCAAGTAAATAGAAAAATAGAAATTAAAAAAGGATGATCTGTGTGAAATAAACACTTTAAAAAGTATTTATTTTATTTATTAATGGTACCAAAAAATCTTCCCACAACCTAGGGGATCATCTTATGCACTCCCTGTGGTGTATACACCCCATTTTAGAAACCACAGCTCTATAGAGTGCTAGTTGAAGTGTTGAGATATTGGAGATCAGAGAAAAAAGGCGTTAAGCAATTAATTGCCAGAATTCCTTTGGAGATGTCATCAGTGTTTTATAAATGAAGATATTTTAGACACTTACCTCTTGGCATTTTGCAACAAGAGAAGATAAAATACGTGAGTTTCCAGAGAGGTGTCAAGTAATTTTGTAGGGAATGAGATAACTAGGTCTACCAATGTTGAGCCTAGCTGCCTTCAAAAGGCTAACTTGTCAGAAATGTAATCTCTGCTGCCTTCTTAATGCGTGTAGTGAGGTAACTCATCAACATCTTCTGTGAATAATCACCTTTTTTTTTTTTTTAAGCAAATGAAGAATTGCAGACAAAAAAACTCTCAAATGATAATATGTCATGAACACTTTTCCCCCCTCCCTCTATCTATGTAATTTTTTAGGGTTTTTACACTTTATATCTAAATAGCTTTGTGTGGCCTCCCTTACATTTTTGGATAGTTTATACTGCCAGGGTAGGATGAAGTCTCTTATGACATCCCCCATCTCTTCAGTTCCATAATTGTGTTTCTGAAGGACTGTATCTAAATGGATTAATTCAGTCTGGTGCATTTCAGTCAGTCATAAGTTCTTGTTCTCATTCAATCAAAATTCTTTTGATTAGCACTCTGGCTGCCTTTTCTGTAGTGTTTGAGAAATTTCTGAGTAATCTTTCATTTCACTTGTATTGATTTAATTTTTATGAAGCCTTCTCCTTTTCGACTGACTATAAGATTAGATGCTAAGAGGTGGTATATTAATTTAGGTGGAGTTGTGCTTACTTGGCACTTAGACCTTTGTCTACTATGACTCTGTATAAAGCTGCCTAAAGTTTTTGGGGTTTTATTTGCGTTGCACATCTTCCTGGCCTTGACACATATCTTCCTTCTCGTCTTTGGTATTAAAGAGCCCCTGTTGTGACAAGGCTTCTGACTTGGGAGTCAGGGCCCAGGGAGTTGCCAAAAATTGGGCAGGATTAATCTGGATCTTGGACTATCCCACAAGGGCAAAATACTGAAAGGACATGCTCTGTGCAACAGTGCTGTTAGAGAAGCCTTACTTGGGGTTCCCAGAATGAAGGTGGTTTGTGTTGTTTCTTCAGAGCCTTCGAATCAGTCGTTCAGCTGGTGTAAGGTGGAGGCTGTGGCCATGAAGCCTGGCTTGGTGAACGTGGTTAAAGATCTTTCTCCTCCTCCTCCTCTTGTGGTCATGTCGCTCAGCATGAAGACCACTCAGAACCCAAAGACTCACCAGAATGAGGTAAGTTATCTGCTCTCGTTTTGGTTTGGTTTCATTCTAAAGAATTTTTAAGGCTCAGAAGAACTTAATCTGATGAAACATGTCTAAATGTGTTTACTGTTGAATAAACTGCCTGTGCTGTGGGCTTTTCAAAGGAATTTTTACTGAGGTTTCACCAGCATGAGCACTGTGGGTTCAGAGGCCCTCTTTGGTGAGAATATTCACTGCCACAGTGGATCCCATATAATGATTTCAAGCCTTCTATTTTGTCTGTTGTGCATAATAGTTATAAATGAAACTGTCCCAGAACACTTGTTAATGGATTATTATTTTTTTTTTGGTAGAGCTAATCATAGGTTCTGGGTAAAATGACCAGGTTTTTCTGCTTATAAAGCTCACTTTGAAATAGAATGGGAATTTAATGTAAAACTTACAACACCTACTATTCCGCTGTGAGATCTTTTCTCAGAAAGGAAGTAGACATGTAGGTGGCCACTCTCAGTTGGGGAATGCAGACCACAGCGTGTAGTTAGGTACATTTATCTGGTTTTCAACATAACTCTCCCTAGCGTAGGAAGAGTTACCTAGTAGGGTAGGACAATTGATTCTGGATGACTGAATGGAAGAATAATTAGGTTGAGAATGTTTTCAAGCAGAATTAGTCCTCCTGGTGAAGTTAAAGTTTGGGAGGAGTATGGAAAATTCCTGGTTTCTAGTCCACATTGAGATGTACACCAGCTACCAACAGAACTCTGTTTGCCAAGATGTGTCTAAAGCCTGTCTGCTTCGTCTTCTGTTGGGTTGTCCTGATGGGTGTGTAGGGAGCCAGGACATCCTGCCTGCAAAGCAAGCAAAAGCATCAGTAAAGCAATAGCTTCTAAATGCTAAAACCTCTTGGCTTGAAGGAGAGGTGCCATGCTGGACCTTGTTCTCACCCACAAGGATGGGCCTGCTGGGGAGTGCAAACCCCGATGGCCGCTTTGGCTGCAGTAACCATGAAATGGCAGAGTTCAGGATCCTTAGGGCAGCAAGAATGGTGCACAGCAAGCTCACTACCCTAGACTTAGGGAGAGCAGACTTTGACTTCTTTAGGGATCTGCGTGGTAGAGTAACGTGGGATGAAGCCCTGGAGGAAAGAGGGGCTTAAGAAACCCGGTTAGTATTCAAGGATCACCTCCTACAAGCTCAGGAGCGATGAGTCCCAACAAAGAGTAAGTCAGGCAAAAATGCCAGGAGGCCAGTGTGGATGAACAGGGAGCTCCTGGATGAACTCAAAACACAAAACAGAAGCCTACAGTGGGTGGAAGTAAGGACAGATAGCCTGAGATGAATACAGAGAGACTGTCAGAGCAGCCAGGGATCATGTTAGAAAAGCTAAAGCCCTGATAGAGTTAAATTTGGCCAGGGACATCAAGGGCAACAAGAAAAGCTTCTAAAGGTAGATCAGTGCCAAAATGAAGACTAAGGAAAATGTAGGCCCTCTCTGGAAGGAAACAGGAGAGCTGGGCCCCTGGGCTGTGGAGAAGGCTGAGGTACTTTTTTATCTCATTCTTCACTGGCAAGTGAAGCCACACGGCCCAAGTCACAGAAGGCAAAGGCCTTGGAGAACAAAGAACTCCCTGCTGTAGGAAGACACTAGCTTCGAGACATTATATGGAACCTGAAGGTGCACAAGTCCGTGGGATCTGATGACATGCCTCTACGGGTCCTGAAACTGGCAGACGTAATTGCCAAGCCACTGTCCGTCATATTTGAGAAGTCATGGAAAATAGGAGGACCTGGGGAACTACCACACAGTCAGTCTCACCTCTCTGCTCAGCAAGATAAGGGAGCCAGATCCTCTGGGAAACTATGCTAAGGCACATGGAAAATACAGAGGTGATTGGTGACAGCCAACATGGCTTCACTAAGGGCAAATCATGCCTGACAAATTTGGTGGCCTTCTACAGTAGGGTTTCAGTGCTGGTGGATAAGGGAAGAGCAACTGATATCACCTACTTGGACTTGTGCAAAGCTTTAGACACTGTCCTGCGTGACATCCTTGTCTCTAAATTGGAGAGGCATGGATTTGAAGGATTGCCCACTCAGTAGATGAAGAACTGGCTTAATGGCTGCACTCAGAGTGTTGTGGTCAACGTTTCAATGTCTGAGTGGAGATCAGTGA